>NC_137503.1:26570000-26775000 GCF_041902795.1 Electrophorus electricus
TGTTCACCGTTCATAATACTGTTAAATGGGTCTAATGTAATGAAGGTTAACATATACGTTTAGGTTGTCATGATCAGCCACCCTCCTAGTGTCCCTGTCTCATGTCTTTGTTTTGCTTTACTTTCTGGTTGTGGTTCCATTCCTTAGTTTGTTTTCTCTGCCCCTTATGATTTGCACCTGTGTGTTCATTAGACCAAGTTTTTAAGCCCTGTGTTCGGTTAGTCTTGTGGCTGGTCATTGTGATTCTAGCATCCGTATGTTAAGTCTATCCACTATTTGTATGCTTCTCAGCCTGTTTTTTGTAATTCCTAGTTGCTCTTTTTTCCTAGACTTTCCTAGTGTTTATTCTAGCCTTTGTTTCTCCTAGCCTTGTTGTTACAGCCTGCATACCCTGTTTGTCATTGTGTGCTTTTATTTCATTTAGTTAATCATGTATTCCCGGACTCTTCGTATTGGCTCGCTTACCCCAGACTGTTCAAACAACTACGACTCTGGATTTGTCCATAATAAATCTCGCTCTTCTCCGCACATATGTCCGCTTCCTTACAGCTCATCGTTACATAGGTAAAATAATGGTCCAATTAGAAACAAGAGAAATAAAGTGAACAAAAATTAAAAACACTTGATTGGGATGCATGCAATTATATAATTTATTTTAGAACATTTTCACATTTTTATCAGTGTGCACTGTGTCTATATTGCTTTCCAATAAATTAAGTGCTTTCAAAAGGAGCATTATTTGTATAGCTCTTTTTACCACAGACATGGTGACAAAACAGCTTTACAGAAACCTGGGACCTGACCTTTGAAGAGCAAGCCAAAGGAGTGGCATGAAAAAATTCCCACAAGGTAGCATAACGAAGAAATTGTGAAAGAAGCCAGACACAAAAGTGGAATTCATTTCTTAGGTTCTTTAGCCTATTCAGTAGTGCAGCAGCCCCCCCTTTCTGTCCAGCCTGCTGACTCTGAGTTTGGAAAACAACCCCAAATCAAGAGACCAGAATCGGTTGTAGTCAGAGACGCTCTAGTTTACTAGCAGAGAAGGGAAGATATTTGTAGGGGTGAAGTGTGTGTGTGAGGGAGAGGAAAGTGGTACACTGAGGAGAAAGCAGGGTCGCTGTGCGCGAGAAGGTCAGAGGGGTGATGAGGAATAGAGCTGGTTGGGAGCAGCTGGAGATTAGCTAACTGATACCAGTTATTATATGTTCTGCAGATACACAAGGAATCATCTTCTATGACATGAAGTACTACTCAAGGTCAAAGGGAGCATATAGAACACAGAGTGCCGAATCATCAGATTAGTGCATGCCTGAAACAAAAATAATCTACTTCGTTCTAGACTACCGCAGTGATTTTATATTAACAGTAAGAATTTTATTCTTGCATCATCCTCCTTTGGGCAACTGTGGATAGTTTGATTTTGATATAAAAATTCTGAAAGTAGTGTTGACCAGAAACACACAGATCATAGAAAGGATAGGCAAACAAAACAAAAAAGCCAAAGTGACCACATATCACTGTTATACATGAGAAGATTGTGAATAGCTCATTGTGAACACAAAATGGGTTTGAAAAACTAAAAACAAGGCAATAGGTGCAGTGCACCAACTGCAGTGCAACTACTTGTCAACATGTCAAAACATGTCAAATGTCAAAAATATATGAAAATCTCTTGTGTATCCAGGTAAGGTTATTAATGGCAGAAGGGGGATGAAATGCAAATGGATCCAAGGTGATGGAGCAGGTCCAAAGGACACAAGACAAAACAGCAAGTGTAGTATATGAGCAATGTAAAGTGGGATTATGTCAAGCAGGTCCAGAAGGCAAGAGCAACCACAGCAGAGTATCTTAACAGGGTCGTGCACTGGCATTATATCAGACAGCAGTATAACAGATTGTTAGGTATGTTTAGACTTACAGTAATTAACACAAGTTGTATTTGGTGATCATAATGCAAGCAGGGATGCAGACAGGACTAACTATGGCAGAACCAGAAGGAAGCACAGACAGGAGGGCACCCAGAGACATCAGCACCTCTCCAATCCACTGTCAACAAAACTGAGTGATCTCATAATAGAGGCCAATATATCAATTTAAATCCCTGTTCTCTGTATTGTTTCTACAATTACACCTTTATCTAATGGGAAAAGCAATTATGCAAAGACTTTGATACACAGGTTTTTTTGCCTAGATTTAATATTGAATCTATGTAAATATTAAGTTTCAAACACTAACAGGAAGGTTAATCCATAGCCTGGAGGCTTTGTAAGAAAAAAAACTCTGCCCCCTGCTACAGTTATCAAAATTCTAGCTATTAATAGGTTGCACATTTTCAAAAAAATAGGCATGGCAAAGCATAATGGGTATAAGCATTAAGGGATATGAAATTGCTCAGATATACTATGGCAAAAATAATTTAAAACTATGTAGTTCAGTGGTTGTATTGTTTAATGAATACACAATTGAACTGCCAGCCTGTGTAGTGTGGATAGAATATGGTTAATATGATCAAAATGTATGGCTCCTGCTAAGGACACTAGCTGCAGTATTTTGCATTAACTGGAGGTTTTTTGTGTTTGTTTGTTTGTTTTTTGCACCTACTTTACAGTAATTTCATGTTGTAAAAGTATTTCTTACTTTAGTAATATTTATTTGATTGGAACAAGGATTTATTTTATATTTCTTAGATGGAAGAAGACTTTTCTGGTAATTTTGACAGCTATACTAACTACGATTTAATACTTTGTTATATTTTTAATTTAACCATCAATACGATATAAAAAGGCATGCTAGTACCGTTTAACAGCCCACATAAGAACGCTGTTCTTACTTTAAGGATAAACACACACACACACACACACACACACACACACACACACACACACACACACACACCGCCCCCCCCCCCCAAAAAAAAAAAACTTGAATCAAATCTATACACCGTGTGAAGGGTAAGCCTATATAAATAAAATAAAATAAAATAAAATACATCTTAGACGAGATCTGTCGCCAATTTCAGGTACGTGAAATACACCGCAGAAGTTCAAAATAAGAAAAATTTCCTATCGCCTGTTGTGGGACGGTACAACAGCGGGTTTGGGAGAAATCCCTTGCAATAATCTTAGCCACCACACGCTGGAGTCCGCGAACTGTGGAAGGTCCAACCATCCCTTCTTATTACATAGAGTTAACTTAAATGGGATTTCTGTGTCCACACCATAAAACCATGTTTTAAGCATATCTAAATAGTTAAGGAAAATAGCCTACTTGATAAATTCATGTTTCCAGTTTTTACTCTAGTCTAAATATCTTTCATCTCTACTGTGTAATAAAATTCCTTAAAGTAACTAGTCTCAGAAAAGACTAGCTACTGTAGTCGCTAAATAATAACTAAACAATAATGATTAAAAGTAGATTTAGGTTTTGTATCAGATACAATTAAACAGAAGCTTAATCGTTGGTTAATTCAATAGGAATATCAAGAAAAAGAGGTTGGGCCTTTTAACTGGGTTCCAGTAACAGCGACGACTCGGTTCAGTCGGAAAGGTGCCTAGTACAAGCAGAGTAGCGGAGGCTGGCGATGTAGCTAGCTAGCAGTGGAGTTGGCCAGCTTGCGTTTTTTCGCGTAGTTAAAACCAAAACGGGGGAGTTGAGACATAATCAGAAAGTGATGACGTTACGCAGCTGACAGGACTGTGGATTTAAAGTTAAGATTTCGGTAAAACCTTTGCAAGTAAGCACGTTATTTACTTATCTAGGTAGATAGAGTTAAAAAAAACCGATCCTCGATATCCACCTGGCTAACTGCTAGCAACGGAGATGACGGTGAATTGGATGTTAGCTATTGTAAAAAGTAGCAAGCTAAGCTAGCTTTAGCTGGTAACATGGACACGTACGTATTAATAGGGCGATGAGTTATGCTGAAGTAGTTAGCTGTTGCTAGGTAGCTAGCTGTCCCTTAGCAAAGTGTGACAGAACTTGGTCGGCTAAGTGGATATCAAGGAAGCCTCAACCTGAACGCATATTCATCTAAACGGCAAGTGTTCAAAACTGAGGTAACTACAAACTTGACTGAGGTAAATTGATAAGTTTGTTGTGGTTGTAAATTTTGCGTGCTCTTTCCAGAATGGTCTTTCCAGTATTCTAACTAGCAGCTAGCTATCTGGTTGACAGTGACCTAACAAGCAACTAGCTGTCGATAGCTACTTATATTTTCGAAATTGTGTTGGAAAGCTTGCAACAAGCCAATGATTAAAATTGTCGAACCATAATTTTTCTGCTGCTAGCTATCTAGCTACATTACTCAGTATGTGTTCATGTTAGCTAAACTAGTGAGCGAGATAGCTATATAGAAACGTGACTTTAGTAAGGTATTTTACCAGTAGCTACGCTAACTTGGCTGCGTAGCATCTTCTTAGGTTAGCAGCCTATGTATTATTGTTGTTATTATTATTAATAGAAATACAAATAAAGGCCAGCTAATTACTAAAATTTAAAGTTTAGACAAAAAACTCAGTTCAAATAGGATTTGCCAAGCAGAAAATTCAGGAAGTCTTTTCCTTGTAACTTTTCGCCCAAAAGATCTAGCAATAGCTAACTAGCTAGCTAGGTTATTTATTTACCAACTGGACGCTAAAACCACACCTAACCTTAGTTCACGGTTAGCTAGCTATGTCAACATAAACATGTCTTAAGCAATGATTTAATGTGGTGAGTGACTAATGTTGATGTGATGGGTCTCAAAGATAATAGAAACAAAAACCTTTCACTTGATTGTTACTGATATGATTTGTTAATTGGCTGAAAAAAAATAAATGTTTAAACAAATACAGTGGAGGAAAACGAATGCTAAGATCTGATTTAGTTCTGGAAAGTAATTAAAAAAAAATTCTAGTGGCATTCAAATTGGCTGACTACAGTGCTTTGAGCTCCTGGTCCTGCCCCCCTCAAACGCGTAGCGTTCATTTGCCATCACAGTAGTGCTCTGTTTTCCTGATGGAGCCCTTTGACTCCTCGGTGTTTCTACTGGCTTCAGAAGCGTGTTTTGAGGTTGTGCTAATGAACCATATTTTTGACGGCTCAGTTGCCTTTTTGTAGTGATGTAGATGGCCATATTTTATGTCAGTGAACATTTCGAAATTTAAAAGATTATAGTTAAATTTTCCCTAGAGCTCTGTTGAGAGATTGTGAAGCATATAATGTTAGTCCTGTATCTCTTCAAGTCCTGATAATGACTTTCTGAGACAATACAAAACATTTTCGTAGCTACATTACAAATACAGGAGTTCCTCACTTTGACCTTGCTTTGTGTCATGGTTAGGGATATTGGTGTATGTGCAAGGTTTTGATATAAAGATGGTGACAGTGTCAGAAATAAATGCAGTAGATTCATAGGATGATCTGTTACATTTATGCATGAAACATTAATTGAGACATTGGCTGTGCTGAACTGATCTTCCTGAAGGCAGCCTTGGATATTTGTAACCTGCGTGTGCCACCCCCCCCACCCCAAAAAAGGGATGTCTGGTGTATAGTAGACTAGTGAAGGTCAGCAAGCTTCCATCATGCCTTAAAGCATATAAACAGAATGCATAACAGTTCATAAGGAACAACATGGAAACGAATGTAGTGTTTATTGTAGTAATCATGTTTGCAGCTTAGTGTAGCTAAACTATGTCAGTATTTAATGTTTATAAGATAATTACTTTCACTTATTTCAAGTATAACTATTTTATTTGTCTCTTCACTAATTTTGTATGGGTTGTATCTGCAACATTGAGACATGGCTACCAATAAAAACTGAAGCTGCATTTATTTAAAATAATTATGAAAACATACATTTGAAAACGTTGCCGCTTAGAAGACCCATTGTGTTATGTTGAGCTATTGAGTCATAGAAATGACAGTTTCTGTCAGATTTGTAATAATGTCTTAACACTGAATATTCGTGTGGAAATTGAAATTTATATGTGATGTTTTCTCTTTTGTGGAAGTGCTTATAAGCAGAGCAACACATCACTGAGTCATTAATTTCCGTACTGCCACTGTGTCAGCAAAGATTAATTTAAAGTTAAAAGACACAGAACTAATAGCCTATAGCATGTTGTATATATCAATAAAATACGTTTTTTGTGTGTGTTTTAATAACTTTAATTAGGATCAGTCAAACCTAAATTCTATTCTGAATTATTTGGTTTTCCCACTGTTTTGTTATTCTAGCTATGACTTTGGTTTATTTTCTCAGTTCTTTTTATTAAACCCTAACCAAAAAGAAATGCATCACTAGTTGTTTGCTAGCCTACATACCTTTTCCTTTGCTAGGCTATAGTTGTATCCTTGTATGTATAATAATAAGTGATTATTCATAGTGGGTGTGTTTTTTATTTTATTTTTGTGTATGTGTGTGTGTGTGTGTATATATATATATATATATATATATATATATATATATATATATATATATATATATATATATATATATATATATATATATATATATGGCATGGCAAAATCATGTCAATGAATCTTTCACACTACACAATTTTAGCCCCAATTTTGATTACTGATCATTTTTATTTGGGCTTGGCAGCAACTTTCCAGCTTGGCGACAATTTGCTGCTCATATGTGATGATACTCGTGTAGTGTCAAAAATTCATAGAAATTATTTTGCCATGTTTTGACCTTTCGCAGAACCAAAGACTTTCAAACATTTTGAAATTCTCTGTGCAAATAGCAAATAAGCAAATAGGAGCAGCAATGAGCAACAGCCAATGAGAATGCAACAATAAACTCCGAGACTTGTGCCACTGCTAATTCTGCATACAATAATTCTGATTATAAATTATTTACACTTCTGTTTAAATTACAAAGAGCTGTAATTAACAGTTGGAAATTAAAGCTTTAAAACCAAGAATCTTGTAAATGCCCTTTGGGAAAACATTTGTGAAGGATAGAGGGAGGAAGAACTTGGGGTATTACAGCCTTTTAAGGGCATTACAACCTCTTTTTTTTTTTTTTTTTTTTAGCCTCAGCCCTATAAGGTTCATCGGGTTTCATTTTGCAAGACTAAATGATCTGTGAATGATGTGCATAATTGGGCTAAGCTTAGCAGAAAAGATTATCTTTTTTCTTGTTTCTGTTCAAACTAGTGCCCAAACAACCAGTTATTCAGGCTTTATAATGATTTGTTATGTATACTATGTGATTATACAGTTTTGTGTATTTTCATGAAAGAGGTATTTGTGGTCAGGTGTTCATTATCTCAGATCTCATCAGTTGAAAGATCATGCAGTGCATGAGCCTAGTTTGCAACTGCTCCTGTAATGTGCACACCTCTTTGTCAACAAAACAACGTGTGTCAGATGGTTAGTGGCATGTAGTATGAGCAGTATAGTGATTGTCAGATTTTGAAAGTCGTATAGGGTCCACTTGATAGAAGATCTACATAATGCAGATGTCAGTGTATTGTTTTCTCTGTCCTCGGTCTTTGAAGGTTCTTCCATTTCCAAAAATACATTTGCCTGACCTCTACCTGCTTTCAGTCACCAGAGAGAGAAGGAAAGAGGGGCAGGGTGGAGGGAGAAGATGACAAATTTGATGGGGAAAATAAAATGTGGCCTGTTTTCATGTTTATTTCCTACATTGCCTAATTTACAATGTTTTACTTTGCGCGTTGAAACGTTTGCTTATTTCCACCCCTAAGTTACCAACTTCTTTTTTTGGTATGTCCAACTTCATTTTTTACATCTTTGTAAAAAATTATTCTGGACCTAACAGAATGATAATGAAGCGATTTGCATGCTCAGCACACTTTAATTGCACTTATTGCAGTTATAGAAATCGTTCTCATTTTTTTAATAGAAGTACCATATTGATTTATTTTAAAACTATACAGCATTGATTGACTTTTTTCTCTCTGGTTTGATTGAGTGTACACTCTTTATATTTTAATTTATTCGTTCATTAATTTATTTTTCCGTATTTGTGTTCCTAAAAGTTCTTGTGTTCGATTTAGTGGCTTATTGTTCTTAAGTTTGTTTGGTGCTCCAAAGAATTTCCATTATTCTGAAGCATGGCTAAAGTTAGATGGTAAAAGTCAGAGTAAAATGTACTGGTGATTTCAGGTCAGCTGTTTTAAACATGGCTGGTAAACATGGCTCCAAAAGGGTTGTAGTTTGATCAACTCTTACCTTGTGCATAGCCTAAAAATCAAGCACTGCATTTTTCTTGAGAGTATGGATTTGAAAATTGGCAGACCCATTGGGTATGTGACTTACAGCTACTTGGCCAGAACCTTTTGCATAATGTGTTCAGATCCTGCTCTTGAGATATATACTCTCTCACACACACACACACACACACACACACACACACAGACACAGTTTATGTAAATATGTGCCAATACACAAGGCCTGTGTTACATTACTTGGGTAGAAAAATAATTTATAATTTTTTTGATGAGGTTAAGGAAAGTATCTGCAGTGGCACTGGGCTCTATTGTAGTGACATACTGTCATACACAATTAGATTGTCAGGGGGAGGATGCATCATTGATATCTCTTTTTGAGTACTTTTATTGTTGTAGTTAAGATTCTGCCTAGCTTAGCAGTCAGTCATTATGCTTATGTTTACTCAAAGTTACAAATCAAATGAGGACTATTACTATTCCAAAAGCTTTATATTAATTTTAGGTCACAGTCTCTGTAGGTCTTAGTAAATACCTGTCTGAAAATGTTTGAAGTTTTAATTGACAGACCTGTTCTGTGTTGACAGAAAGTGAGTGCTTGCCAACCCATTTAAGGTAGAGCCGTGTCACTGTCTGAGTTGTTTAGATTCAAGGATTACACTGTGTTGCATGCAGTGCTAACTTTGTTCAGCCAGTATGTGAAGTTTTATTTTCAATGCTTTTCAATTGTCTTTTATAACTTAAGATATGCTTCTTGGAAAGATTGTGAAAGCCATGTTTTAGGTATTCAGTCTTGTCAGAGCTTCTTAATTCCCATCAATTTAAGAAAAGAGCTGCTATTATCATTGCCTTGTCCTTGGAGCCAAACTTTTATGCGTGGGCTGTGAACACAGATGTCAAATGTATTATCAGCCTTGTCTGTCTTGTGTTAGCCTAATTCTTTTGGGCTTTCTAGAATAGGGCTAATTCTGACATTTCACGTCATACTGCCCAGTGTAGAATAACATTTGAACTCAAAGTTCATTACAGGCATCAAACTCTGGGCAACGATGCACCTAGGGTATATTTTAAATATGTAGCCTGCTGACACAGTCTGTTCATGACTTTGGAGAAGGCCTAGTGAGAAGGCCGAGTGACAAAAGTTCCCTAAATTCAAAGTGCCGAATTGTCTTAAATCCCAGTATTTTGTCATATTTTACTGCATATTTATTGACATGTTCCCAAGACCACCATAATGAAATGGTGATTCTTTTTATTAATAATTCATATGGCAAAAATAATATAGATTGCTCTAAATTGAGTATAATTTTGTTTACTTTATTAATGTAATATAGCCCAAACTGTGTTAATTAAGTATGGTGACGGTAGAACTGATTGTCAGACGGTATTACATTTATTTATTGCTCAAGTTCAACACATTCAAGTTCAGTGTATTATGTCGGTGCATACCTTATATGGCTAGAACTGTAGAGGCCTCTGGTGAATAATCACAAGATACTCTAGAATTTAGGCTATTGCAGTCTGATAAAGACGTTGCAAGAAGTAATCAGAGTAAATTGGAGAAAACAGCCGAATAGTCTTACAGTCAGGGTGCTGCTTTTGGCTGTAATGAATATTGCATTTTTGCTTGATTTCACAGTCATAGATGCTTTGAGCGCAACCATTTCCTGAGGTCACTCCAACCAGCCAGATATTTAAAAATACAGCTCATTTATGAATTTTTTACTTTTTGACAAAGTAATTTAGTACAATAGTAATGCAGATGCTTTTTAAGCTACTGTGAATGGGTATGACTGTTTAGTTGCTAGCAGATGAACTTTTAAGTCCTGGAAAATGCTTGAATTTTCTGGCAATCTTGGTGCAAACTCTCCATCTGGAGAAAAACATGAATTTAAAGAAAAATTAAAGTACATGATGTTTTGCAACCTTGTTGCTTAGCAATTATGAAGGCTGCTTAATGATCATGAGTTTTTTTTTTCCCCTGTTTAAATTTTTTTTGCTTGAATATGGCAATTTACCAGGCTATCAGATGAACTGGAGTAAATCTGCTCATTCCTGCTGAATTATTGTCTCAGGAGCCTCATTCATGTATATCATTTAAAATAGATGTGCCTCTTCCACACCATTGTCTTCATTATGACCTCTTTTATATTTTTGATTAATTATTTTTAAATATTTCATACAAAATGCCCTAGATTGTATTTCCATATCTGTCATTATAGCTGCCTTCTTTTACTGACTTGCATAGTTTGACACTGAAACATCTTGAATCATAATACTGGACCTTCCAGGAATGTGTATTGATGACAATGAATCTGTTATTCCTTGAAGAAACATTCAGGCAGATAATCCCAACCGTTGCTGCTAGTCCTTCATGTGCCCTTCTCTATCTGGTAAATCTATTGTTTAACTCAGGATTATTATAAATCACTACAGATTATATTCATGTTTTCATCTACCTTGTGGCATAGTTCTTCATTACTCTTGGGAACATCATCTTATGTGAAATATAAAGGACCCTATTAGATAGGTTACACAGTTCATTTCTGTGCTGGTATGGTGTATGTGGTGATTTGTGGTGTTTGCCCACATGCTTTTCACATGCTTATGGCAGATTGTTGAACTTCAGTCATGGTTTCATTGTACTGGTGTTGGGCACATGTCATTAAGGATGCAGTAAAATATGAAAAATTGTTAATAGGTTTCATGTCAATTAAGCAACTACAGCACTTGGAATTAAGGGAACCTTGCAGTGTTCTTAAGGTCTTGCGGAGTATAATGTCAGCATTTAACCTGTGTATGGCTTATAAGACCAAAACCACACCAAATGTTGACCATGGCCATCAGTATGCAAAACAGTTCTTGTACTTTGCATATTATTGGATTAAAGTTAGAAAGCAAAAGAAGCTTGGTTCAAATAGTTTTTTGCCTAAAAACAGTATAAATTCTAAATTCCAATGGGTAATTTAGTGTACTATTGATGAGAACTTCATTACCATTGCTCATTTATTCTGTTGCTGCTGATGAAGCACAAAAATGACTGTGACAAGATTATATAGAATAATCTGTTTGAATAATGTGTTTTGGCAAATATTCATTTGTATATATCATTTGGTGGATTTTTATGTATTTTGCTTTTGCTTTAACACTGCCTCCCATTTATGGCTTCACGGTGCCACAACCCAATGACCTGATGATTGGATGTGGACCTAAACATACTTATGGCATCTCTTCTGAATGGCAGAAAATGCAGCCAAACAAATCAGCATTTTGATATTGTTGATGTCAGATCCATATTAAGAAACTTTTTTTTTTTTTTTTTTAAGGGAACATAATGAATCGGAATAGTCTTATTTAATATGGGCATCCTTACTGTGTATAATTATTGCTGTCTTTTCCCATTACTCCTGAACAAAATCCAAAGAAACATCAACTTCTTAAAAAAAATTTTGTTTTTTTGTTGATATGTTTGATTATATTCTGAGAGTGTACCCTGAACTTGAAAGTGCTGATTTTCATCCCATCTGCTTCGGATTTGGCCACGAAGAGCTGTAGTGCAGCTTTCCAGTCCAAAAACACTGTTCCAGTTTACCATGCAACACTGAAGAGACATGTTAACCGCACAGCCCCAATGCTGTCTAGTGCCTTCAGCATCTCTGGTCGAAATTAATTTATTCATGTTGCTCTGGCACTACACAACTACTATGGTGACTTCATCCTCAGAAATGTAATTTTACTAATTCTTGGTTTCAGGTACTACCTCCTAATATAAGAGGATACCCTTCGAGTTGAGGAGCTCCTCATAGTGTATCACTGATCTACAATATCCCCAACAATATCCAGTAGGGATAAGCGCTTCCCTACCATTGTGTCTTCCCTCCTGAGGCATTGAACAGTTTGCCAGAACTTCTTTAGAGCCACCAAAAAATCTTTCTTCATGGTCTCTCCTCTTGCCCCCAAGAATGAACTTTCATCTCAGTAGCTGCCTATTAAGTCTATTAACATTTTCCCATGGGCCTCCCATTCTCACAGGTGTCTGCCCCATATTCTTCAATAAGAAAACTGAATACTCTGAACTGCTATTAGGTACATACATGCACGAACTGTCGAAGTCCTCTGTGAGACTCTGTCTCATTGAGGCAATCCTCTTGTCCACCAAGATGAACTCAAACTGATTGGTGCGCAGTCTGGGACATGTCTCGCTGCTGACCAGGGCCCCCTGTTGGACCTTGGTAGAAGAGACCCACTCTCACTTGAGAGAACTGGTACCAGAGCCCCTACTTTGTGTGGATGTAAAGGTGACTTACTAATACCATGAAACCCATTTGTTTCATATCAAAATTTTCAGAACGATCGATCTTCTTAATAAGGTACCATTTGACCTAGATAAATTAAATATGACCCTAAAGCTGAAAATGAGGTCCACTTTTAGAAATTTACTCACAACAGCTAATTAACTAGCAATTTGGTAGCTATGGACAAATGGATCCTAGAAGAGACCTTTCGCCTAACCCTAGGCGGCAGTTGAAACCTATTAATGTTGATGCCTAAGTCATCTTGAATGTCCAGTTAGAGAACTGCTTATGCTATCCAATCATAACATAGTAGGTGGGATTTAAGTGGTTAACAAATGAACAAGCAAACAACCAACAAACCAATACCTTTGTGAATTGAGCCTGGTGGGACCGTCTCAGAAATCCATATGCAAATGTAGTGAAATCCAAATCTATCCAGCCATTTATAATTGTTGATTCAGAAATTTGAAAATGAATTTAACATTCAAGTACATTTTGAAAATAAACTTTGGATTTTGAGCATTTATTTAAAATTAGATATTGTTTTGCATAAATATTTGTAGAATTTTTTTAGATATATAAATTAATCCAGAAATACGTTTGTAAATTGTGTATTATACATATGTTGCTGAAAATGTATGATGGATAGTTTACTTGATGCTTTTATGTGACGTCTAATGAATAGGCCTAATATTTTGACGTGAAGTTATAATGCAATAGCATTTATATATATTTGCCTTGTAGTGCTGGTTCAGTATTTTCTAGCACAAAGAGATGAATATATGAACAGGAGCCTTGGATTTTGATGGTACCGGTAAATCCTGTGGGGGACGGAAACCAACTTTCACCTAATTGCCTCAGGCACGATCTTTTATCTCCAAGCCAAAGATGATATAACTTGGATCATGCCTTGTCTCATCAAGTCCCTCCTCAGAAAGCAACTGGTTATTCCTAGTTTCTTGCCATTTATTTGTTATGGACCATAGATGTTTATTTTGCTAAATATTTCCATCAGTCACTACCAGTTAGACAGCAACACTCAACTGTCAGTGACATCGCATTATTTGTGGATTATAAAGTTGAGAACAAAAGCAAAGAATATTGAATTGGGCAACCTTAAACTTGTGTTTGTCAATTCTCTCTTTTGCATGCTTATTAAACGTACAGTAGGATAAGTCCATATTAATTAGGCACATTATAATTTCTACACTGTTATCGAATACCATGTCCTTCTGTTTATTAATGTGGTTATGTCGAGGAGATTTATGTCATAGTGCTTAGTATTTTATGCCTGTGATGTATTTCATCAAAAATTATTTTAAAAATCACCTCAGGGAGGGCTTTAAAACAACACAGTGACCTGATACTTCCTTTTTGTTGATTGCTCTGCAGCGAACTATAATTGTTTTCTATGTAATCTACAGATTTATTTTTAAAACATGCAAACTTCCCGAGAAAGCCTCCCATTCTCGTCTGACCTTTTAGACATAATCAGACAGTTTATGGAACTGTATTTGCTGAATCTCATATTTTGTGGAGGGACTGTGTAAAGGGTGTGCCTGTCTGAGGAAGTTGTGTGTCTGCTGATGAAATGTCAGCCCTCTTCATCAGTGGAAGGAACAGGGATTAACATGACATGGTTCAACACAACTTCTGTGTTCATCATCAGTCATGGGCTTAAGTCAGAGTTTAAATTTATTTTTTTTTATTTTTTACTCCAGTTACTACTGTGACAGTAAATCTGTTTTGAATGAGGTCATGTGCTAGTTCGCCTTTTCTATTTTGGGATTCTATTTGATACATGCAGTTTTAGAAGCATGAAAACAGCACCTAACTTTTAATATGATGATACTTGATCCCTTGGCTTGCTCTGTTAGTGATTTTTGTCTTGGCTGGACACCAACTGAATGAAGTCTTGTGCCGAAAACACCCTGTGACACAGGCCTATACATATGAAAGGTTCTGGTTCAGTTTTCTCCAGCTCTCTTGTGCTACACTCAAGGGGAGAGTAGGACATGGTGGATCAGACGACCTACAGCTGGCCTGGTGTGGCTTGGCACAGTCTATGCTCATTAGTCTCACACAAGCCAGCCTGCTACTGCTGACAGGAAGCTGCCATAGGGTGCTGACACTTCTCTGGCCCCCCTTCCCCTCCTCCCTTGCCCTCCTTTTCCTAACTTCGAAAGGAGCATAGAAACAGTACAAGAAGTGGCTCCTTTTATGCTTGGCTTTTTTGTTTTGTTTTTTGTTCAACTGACATTACCAGACCACTAAGTGCAAGAAAAGTGGTATCCGATCAACGCATCTTGAGTTTCTGCTCTGGTGCTCCTTGGCATGACGTGGTCCACTATGTTGGTGAATGCACAAATTGGGTAAAAAACAAAACAGTTTTGATGGTGGAAGGCTTTTGTGGATTGGGTCCAGGGAAAACCCTTATGAGGTGAAGGCTGTGCTGACATCGGATTATGAAATTTACTGATGCATGAGTATGAGATCTTCCCTGCGATCTGTTCAGTAGGCAGCTGCCTAGATAATTAAAGATTGTCCCCATTCAAAAAGCAACGTAAAACAACTGTCTGCTAAGATGTGAACAGAGCTGCTATTTGACTGGAAAATATGGTTGCAAAGATGTGGCCAAACACACACACACACACAAAAAAACCTAATTGAAATTGGGGAAAAAATGAAGACAGACACATTTGAGGGGTTATCAGCCTTTCCATAGCAGATGCCGTTTTGAGAGGCAGGCATTTTTTTTCCACCTTGGCCAGCTGATTCTGAGCTCAATATACAGCTCAAGGTTAGACAGTATATGTGGAAACACTTAGCAATACTCCTAACATTTCATTAATGCTAAGCTTTTAAGTGGTACTGGAATTTGGGCTTTTCTTATTCATCATGAGACTCCTTCTCTCTCTCTCTCTCTCTCTCTCTCTCTCTCTCTCTCTCTCTCTCTCTCTCTCTCTCTCTCTCTCTCTCTCTCTCTCTCTCTCTCTCTCTCTCTCTCTCTCTCTCTCTCTCGGGGGAGATGACTTGTGTGCAACAATAAGGAAGGTAATGTTTGAATCCCCAATACTACTACTGAGTATGGAGACTGAAACGTATAACAAGCATGGATTCTTACTCTACTTGGACATAAGAAAAGTATAGCAAAGTATAGTATATTTTCCTTCGAAAATATTATTAAAAGTTGTGAGAACAAGGTGTATTTAGTGTGATTGACACAGGCACCCATTGGTATCCAGATTATATCAAAACGTGTTCGTCCATTACTTGCATAACTCCCATGTTTGCTTCAGCACATGCGCTGCACATGCCCTGAACCATTCATATCTCTTCTCCACTCCTGCCATTCAGCTTGAGATGTTGTTGTTGTTGTTGTTTTATTCTATCAGATACTGTAATTAGCAACCCACCCCTACCCCACACACTGAGTTGGCTATATAAACAAAAAAGACATTTTCTCTAGCCGTCATGGACTCAGTTCATCCTTGATATTTGAGTCTTAGTATTTAGATTTAGATTTATGGCATTTAGCTGACGCTTTTATCCAAAGCGACTTAAAATTAGTATCCAGATCTTTGTTTTATTGGCACTTATACAGTAAAATGCTCCCGACCCAGGGATTGCATTTGTCAAATTTTTGTTTCTCCTGCTCTGTAGATTTAGTTTAATACTCATTGCATTCAAATGGTTTAGAGTAGAGATGGGCTGATAACATTGTATATGTGGCCTATCCAATTTATGGTTTTCTGCAGATAGAATCAGCTGATACTGATCTGATCTCATAGGGACAGGAGAAGGAGGGCAAAGGCACAAAAATGAGTATAAAGTAACAATTAATGGAAAAAGTTATTTTCAGACTGAAAAGTAGACCAAATGTCTGCTTTAATTTAATTATTTAAGCAATTATTTGCATGATAGTTTAAATTAAACTGGTAAGAGTTACTGTTGCAACCAACACACATTAATTAGGCTTATAATAGACCTATTTACAATGTCATGGTTTTGGGTACAGGCAAATGAAGGTAGTAGGCCATAAATTATTTTCAGCCAAAAATGGCCTAAAGATCTGCAAAACAGATTAAATGCAGTAAGTATCCTAATATAGATTAACAAATAGAAGTGGACCATTACTGCCTCGGAATGACACAGCCGGTCTAGTTGAGATCAAACAACAGAATTCTAAATCCTTAACATCCTCTACTACTCTGTTGCCTTCTGATACTCACTGTGGTCTGATGCAGAGGAAAGTGTCCAGCCAAATTAATCTTTTTAAAACTCTTTAAATGATTTCCCATGCAGGACACGTTCACAATATTACATAGGATTGGTTTGGATGTGCATCAGATACAGATAAAATGCTAGATGGATGGCATGTTCTCCTTTTAAAGCTTGTAGTTCTCATTGTCTCCTATAAAAAGTTACTGAGAACTGATGCTCGTATCAGTCAGCTAGATGGTAAAGAAAGAAAGGGACCATCAGTCAGTCTCTGATAACGTACTTGCAACAGAGATCCTGGTTGGTTCTGATCAGCTGCTGATCAATACTTTCATACTTTAATGGTAAAATTGTGTAGTGGTAAAAGAAATACGGTTGTATTGGAGTTTTCTGTGCATCAACACGGTCATTTATATATTCTTTGTCAGTGCCATCTTTGAATTGAATTATATTTGCTGGAATTTTCTATGTTGAATAGATTAATTTTCCTAGCAGGTACCACACTGACATTGGCAACCATTACTGCTACAAAATATGTGACATTTTTGTCCCTGCAGTTGTAATTAATAGCTGGGGTTCAGATTGGCTTAAGAAAATAACATATTTACCAATAATATCTGCTCCACTTTCTGCTAGGATCTTGAAGTGTTGCTCAAGAGTTGCTGCTTAGCCATGCCCTCTCCATGTTTGTTTTAACCTGATTAGGTATTCTTATTATATGCAGTGTACAGATCCTCACTTTTGGGCACCAGTTTACCAGTGAGCGTAGCCATGGACCCTCTTGGAAGGAGGTTGTTTCAGGAGCCAGGCATGGATTTGAAGCACTGTTCTTTTCTTGCTGTTATGGTGTTCTTTCTTTCTTTGTTCTGTTATTCCCTGAATTTGTGCTCCTACAGTGCTGACATGCAGCAGTCTTCTCTTTCTTTTATTCAACATTCAAGATCAAAGTCAAGTTATTAAAATGACAGCATTGATGTTAAAAACATTCCACACACAGCATGAAAGGGAAACCTAAATCAGTCAAAACACGAGCCTACACATGTGCATGGCCCTCCATTGTTGTGACTGGGCATGAAATTGGACCCCAAATATCTTTGTGTTTTTTGTGTTCGCCGTCTACCTTGGCAGGGGGGTTCATGATGACAAAAGAATAGCGGTAACCTGAGAGTTTTAGTCCTTGAGGGGATTTCACAAACAATGCAGTTCAGTGTTTGGTGATTAGGGAAGGGGTCTCTGGCAATGCCTAAATATCAGGACACACTGAATACATTTTTGTTGGGGTGTTAGCTGAAATTTGAACATTATTCCTTAAGGACGGTATATCTTTCTTTCACAGTGAGCTGGCATAAACCACACATTTATTTAAAGATGTGTCTTTATTTCTTATATCTTATATGTACTCTACATGGTGGAAAATTACTTATTTTTTCCCTCTGCACTGAATATCTCAATTGGGGAAAGTTAAGCCATTATATCTCCCAGACATGCTGCGAGAATCTCTTGTGAGCCGTTTATGGCAGCACAAGATTGGATAGTAAAATGAAGCATAGCCTAAATATCTGGATGGAGCAATAGCTTTACACATAGGGGGTGAAACACACCCAACCCTCAAAGCAACATCTCTTTTGGCAAGAACTTGACCTACCATTGCCAGTAAAGTTCAAAGGAAAAAATGTATTTCTGGAAACCAGTATAATGTGTTGTGCTGTTAGTGGTAGGCCTAATTTTCAATGTAGTGCTGTGTGGAGGAATACAGCTAGTTCTTAAAGTGTGAAGAAGAAATATCCCCAAAGCAATGTAGAACTAGCCAAGTAAGCAAAACCTTAATCAAATAAATAAAATATGAAGTGAACAAATTATGAAACCTTTTTTATTATTAAAGTTTCAATGTTTAGAAGGCATGGAAAACTGAACAGAAAGGGACATTTAATATATTATTTTTCACATTGTGTTTCTTATTTTCAGTGCTTATTCAATAGTAAATGAACAATATAAATAGCATGGCTTGTTTCGGTGAAAGAGCCAATGTAAAACCTTGCATAAGAATCCTGAAGTTTCCAAGCTTATGGTCTTTCATTGTGGTCACTGGTATATTCAGTACAGGACATATTTATTTTCATATGTTGACATTTCTAATGAGCCATATTTGTTTTTCCATGCTATTGTCATTAGCAACTGAGCTAATGACATAGTTTATCAGAGGATGCTGATTGGACTTAGGTGACATCTGTGCATAGGAATCCTTTCTTTCCTTTAGATATGCCCCATTGAAAGTTATCAACACATTATGAAGATCATAGTGTGAGGTTAATTGACATACTAAATAGACAGCTACCCACCTGTCTCTCTATAATGAAATGGGATTTTAAAGTAGAAAATGTTATATCTCTCTTTCTCTTCCCTTCCAGGAATGGCTTATGGAACTCCAGTTTCACATCAGTCCCATAGGCCTGAGTAAGTGAAGCTATGAGTTAGGCAGGGCATTGTCATTGGACCGGAATGATTTAGCAGGGTGGCACCAGCTGTGCGCGTCACTAAGAGGAGGAGGAGGAGGAGGAGGAAGGGGAAGAGGATGGGTGTTAATGCCTCAAGCTATCCTCACTCATGTTCCCCTCGCTTCGGGGGACATTCTCACACCCAGCAGACTTTTATAGGTATGACTTTTCCTTTAGTGTCTTTTGCACACTTTGAATATTCACTTTCACTGACTACATTTTACATTTACAGTATTTGGCAGATTCTGTTATCCAAAGCATCTTAGAAAAGTGCTTTGTCATTTACTCGAAGAATGAACCTAGCCAGTACAGTAGGTTAGAGTTCAAGATATCATTGAACTAGAATGCTGTTGAAATACAGGGATCAGTGCTGATGCCTAGAAGTGTGAAACACAAGCTCTATAACAAACAACAATAAGTGCAATAAACAATACCCAACAGTAAGTACTAGAATTTCAGTTACTCACCATGGGTGAGTATTTTTTTAAATAACTTTTGTAAATCATTAAGACATTTAAATTTGAATCCCACATTCAAACAGGGATATAAGCAAACTTTGACAAATTAATTCCTTTCACTGTTTAATTCAGTAAAATCAGCTCAATTCCAGAATTCTGGAATGATTACTCAACATTGTTCCTGCAGACCTGCATAAGAACTGCTCAGTACTGGTGAGAGACACAGTACAACTTGATTTCCAGCTGTGTATTGTCTTATTTGTGGCCAGGATGCACTTGGTCACAAGAGAGCAAAGTCCCTCTCTCCCATGTTGTTATGCAACATTGAAGTCAGTCAGGTCACTTAATTTTCCTCTCAGCTTCACTGTGGACAACACAGTGATGGTGCAATCAAAAATTGATAATAAACAATGAACATTCTGTGCTTTGATTCAGTTATTGCAGTCCCATTAAGCATAACTGCTGCAAGTTATGGGGGGGGAATATGTTGCCATGAAAATTAAAACATTTAAAATATTGCATGTACAACAGCATGTGAAAAATAAATGGTAAATTAGTAGCTGCACATGTCATCTTGCCTCAGATGAAAAATGGACCACTAAACAGAAGTACAAAAGGTAAGTGTTGTTTGGGAGACATCAGTTTATATATGAAATGGTCTTTCTTGGAAGGACAGTACATGATCTCATAGTTTTCCTTCTAAAGCAGCTAAATTGTTTTAATCTAAAGGTTTGTGGTTTCAGTGTGTTCTAGCCTCCTGAAAGAAGATGCTTTAAGAAAGCCATTGCTACATAACCAACATGCTGTTAGGGCTAATGGTTAGGGTTAAAGTTTTGTGCTTTTCACAAAATATCTTCATATTATCATATTACTTCATATTATTCATATGTCTTTGCTTTATTACTGCCACAACTAACAGGGGTTTTCTAAGGAATAATAAATCTTAAATACTGTCATAATTATATCAAATATTTTTTTCAAAAATTATATCAAATATTTTTTCAAGTACCAAATTTAAATTTCTTTTTTGAAGAGGCAATTAAATAAATTATAAGAACATATCATTTGAACTGAATGTTCCTTATTTGACAGACAGATCCGATGAATAAATAGAGGGTGTGGCATGTGCTTCCTCAGAGAGGCATAACACCAAGTACCTTTTCAAAGTGCCATCCATCTTGGGCAGTCCAACGTACTCAGATAACACTAACTGCCCTCATCAAAACACGCATGATTGGCTATTGTCACAGTGAGTAACGGGGCAGAGTAATGTGCCACAGACCCAGAGAGCAGCATCAGTTTGCTCCCTTTGGCTATCGGCATCATCAGGGCTCAAACCAGTAAACTCAAATTATTTTTATGTTGTGCCACACTGTGGCCCACAATGAACTTTGTAACAGTGTTTTAATAAAAATCTGTCATCTTGTATATGTTGATAACCCCTGGGTGACACAACATACATTTACATGCATGTTTTATGGTAACACATTTTTTTTGCAGTTGTCTTCTCTTAATTCACAACTTTGTTAATGTTAGAGTATAAATACTTTTTTTTTTTTTTTTTTTTTTAGAGGGATAAGATTGTAACCAAATGTGGTTCTAGTTGGCAAATCTGGATTTGTCTAAAAATGGATTTTGCTCATGTGGCCTGTGGTGCAGTGGACTCCAATATATCTGTTGCACAATACAAATTTGTATGTTTACACATACAGACTATATGTGTGAACAGAGTCTTAGAAGTGTTGAGATGAAAAAAAATGCATTCAGAATTATGCTTTGACAATTTGCATTCACAAATTGTTATTCAATTTCTTCAATTTTTTTTTGTCTTGACACATTATACAGGGACATCT
Organism: Electrophorus electricus; assembly: GCF_041902795.1. NCBI lineage: Eukaryota > Metazoa > Chordata > Actinopteri > Gymnotiformes > Gymnotidae > Electrophorus > Electrophorus electricus. Next base: position 26,591,509 of record NC_137503.1, read on the forward strand.
TATACACCCCAGGGTTATGGGGCCGAGTCTAAGCTCTACAGTCTGGAACATGGGCCCGAAAAACCACATGACAAAAAGAAAAAGAGCTCAAGCCTGGCCACCCTCAAGAGGAGATTCATTAAGCGCCGGAAATCCAGCCGCTCAGCCGACCATGCACGGCAGATGCGCGAGCTCCTCTCTGGCTGGGATGTGCGTGACGTCAATGCCCTGGTGGAGGAGTATGAGGGCACAGCTGCCCTGAAGGAACTTAGCATGCAGGCCGGCCTGGCCCGGCCCGAGGCCCGAACCCTGCAGCAGGACCTTGCTGCCCTCTACCAGCACAAATACTGCACGGACGTGGACCTGATCTTCCAGGATGCCTGCTTCCCGGCACACCGTGCCATCCTGGTTGCCCGTTGTCCATTTTTCAAGACACTGCTGTCCTCTTCACCAGGCTGTGGTGCAGAGGTGTTGCTGGACGTGGGCACGGTGGGCATGGACTCACCCATGTTCTCCTCGCTGCTCTATTACCTGTACACTGGGGAGCTGGACGATGCACGCCTACAGAATGTGGACGTCCTGGTGCGGCTGAGGGAGGAGTTTGGGACGCCCAACTCCCTGGAGGCGGACATGCGCAGCCTGTGTGAGCACATGTGCTACTATGACTCTCTGTTGAGCTTCTCCTCTGACTCAGAGCTTGTGGAGCCATTTGGAGCCAGCGGGCCTCCTGCAGCCGGCGGCAGTGCTGGGGCCGAGGAGGAGCTGAGGGCGCATAAGGCCGTGCTATCAGCACGCTCGCCCTTCTTCCGGAACCTGCTGCAGCGGCGCATTCGCACAGGGGAGGAGATGACGGAACACATGCTGCAGGCACCCACGCGCATCGTCCTCGATGAGTCCATCATCCCCAGGAAGTACGCCTGCGTCATCCTGCACTGCATGTACACCGACACCGTGGACCTCTCGCTGGTGCTTTGCGGAAGCCCGTCAGCAGGGAGCCTGGGTGAAGTACAGGCTTTGGTAGCAGGGAAAGGGAGCATGAGTCGAACTGAGGAGGCCATGGAGCTCTACCACATCGCTCTGTTCCTGGAGTTCAGCATGTTGGCTCAGGGTGGGTTTTATCTCCCTTATTTAGCCTATTGTTCACTTTCTTTCTTTTTTCCCTCTCTCCTACTCACTCTTACCTTTTCATGTCTTTTTCACTCAACTTTTTCCCTTTCCCTCTCCCTGTCATTGTCTTTCTCCCTCACTCTACCCTCCTCTATACCCCTGTACTTCCTTCACTCTATCTAACTTTCTCTCTCCAGTCTCACGCCTACTCTTCAGGCTTTGTTTACTGGCTAATTAATTCACAAGCTGTCGGAAGGGAAGGAGCGGGGTGGAGTGGTTGCAGTGTGTTTGTCTCCTTTTCCCATATGTGTTCCAAAGCTCTGTAACCACTCCACTCTTCCATTACTTTTTCAGGGGTTTTTTTTGGGGGGGGGGGGTTAGAAGATGAAAGTAATGTTTCGCCAGCTTTCTACTGACAGACAAATGATTTATAGCAGTTATGTAATTTATGAAGTTATTTTGGAATGGGTGCCAAAGAAGTAAGCAGGATTTTATTCTAGTGTGACATGTTTTCTAAAACAGTTGCACACAGAAAACACTGAAGATGAGGTGTTCTCATTGAAATGTCACTGATGTTGCAGAAGTCTACCTGGCAGGATTGCTCAGTCTTCTCATATTGCTCTTCACTCTCTTGGTTCATTCTTTCCTTCCACTGCTATTGATTGTTCCATGGTAAAGTAATTGATTCAGTGTCTTGGCTCAGTGATTTCGCAAAATGTACTATTGACAGAGAAATAATTTCTTTTGTTGGTAACTAGAAAAATAGTATCCAGTGTAGACACTGATTAACTGTGCTTAAAAAATGCACCTTTCCCAGAACAATTTCTTTCCAGGATCTCATATTCATGAAATGTCTGATTTTAAATGTATGAAACAGACTTATTCTCTTTGCAGTGATTTCACCTACACAGAAGCACTTGCCCCCCTTTTAACTTTATAGAAGCTTTTATGATGGAAATTGATAACTCTGAGCCTTTTACTTTAGCTTTGTAGCAGGATCTAGTGTTAGTGTCAGCTGATCCCCATGACCTGTTGGTAGGACTTTGATTTGTAATGGATAGCGATCAATTTCAGGCCTGTCAACATAACCCAGTCATGAGCTCAGGAGCTTTTCTGCCAGAACATTCCATACCAATCGCACCATTCAGAGGTGTGTCAGACCTGTGTTCTTATTGGCCAAGGCCTAGAATAAAATCCAACTGGTTAATTTTTTATTTATTTTTTTAATAGAATTTCTTGGTTACTGACATAGCTTTGATCACTCTCAGAGCTCACACGCATTCCAAGTCACCCGTTATGGGAGATCTCGTACAGTTATGCCAGTTGTATAAATACATTGTAAAATGGTAAAATTATGCAACAGATGGTTGATGCAGAGTTATAAATATTTTATGCATAATTTTGCTCCACTTAATAGGCTATATCAGTCCCCTGACAGTCCCCTTGTGAATTGTGCCTTTCTCACCAAACCCAGCCATACAAGCAATGATGGGCAGTTTTAGTGCCTGTGTGTTGTTAGAGTTCACTAGGAAATAAAGGCAATTTTTCAGATCTGTGAAATGGAGCAGTGGTAGTCAGTCATTTAGCACCAAGTCAGCAGCCATCACACAGAGCAGGTAGGCTATATGGACAGTAAAAAAAAAAAGAGCGCTGACCAAGCAGAGGCTGCATTCTCTTATATTTTTTTTAAAAACACTCTTGTTGACTTTTTAAAATTTTTGTTTCATTTAAGCAGAGGATGAGCTTGTACTGGGATTTGATTATCAGTTATCAATGTTGTGCCTTCTCTGGTGCTAGGAGGGTTTAAAAAAAAAAAAAAAACCTTTTACAAAGGTTAATCAAAAACAAAAGCAGACACATGTCAGCAATTGACTTTTATGTTTTCTTGTACATATTTAAGAATCTTGCTTGCATCTTTTAAAGGTGGCAGTTTGGTCTATTTTCTCACTTTTAGTAGTCTGTAAAATTTCCCTGCACCTTGAAAATTCAGAACCCTCTGTTTACCATAGATGTGTGGGGGGGATTATAGGAAGCAAGATTTATTCAAGATTTATTTAGACAAAAGAAAAAAAAATCTTAGGACTGTCTGTCCTATTAATAAGAATTATTTTGAATTTTATTGTCCACAATAAAATATACAGAATTGGGCCATCTGAGCATACTTGAGCATACTCAGTAATCCCTGAAATATCAGTTCCATTTTTTTTCTTTCCAAGACGGTAGTAACAGGACCATGTTTTCGTTTCAACCACCTTTTCTTATCAAATTAATAGCAGCCTTGTTTTAAATATTTCTGTGAATCTTTCTCATTTAGTGATTTAAGATTTCTGTGCAATGCCTTGTTATGGACCATTTCATTCTAGAGTATAAAAAATGATAGCTCATCGGCATCCCATCATAGAGCAGTGATGCAGCACCGTCATGCAAAGTACCATAGTTGTCATATGTAATATGCAAAAATATGAAAAGGGGAAATCCACATAAGAATTTAGTGTGGGTACACTGCAAGAAATTATGTGATGACTTTGCTTGTAGCTCATTTGGAAGCCCTTGGTTTTCCAAATCATCTTTGTGGAACTTAGTAATTTCTCCCAAGATTTTATAGAATTTTATAGAATTTTAGCAGAATAGTGTCTGTGATCCTGTCTACATGATACTATGATACATGAGTTCTTCTCCCTTAGAGTCTCTTTCTTCTCATTCTGTCTATCATACTTGCTTCCCTAAACACCAGTAGGTTAATGCTATATGTGCCTTCTTGCATTCTTCTTGTCTTTCTTTCCTTGTGCCATAGCTGTCTATTTTACTATTTTATCCATGTCACCAGGCATCCCTCTAGCTTCTCTCCATTTTTTTTTTCTTTTTTTGCATAGCACACATTAATCTCTTTCTCTCCCTCACTCTTCTCCTTACTCATATTGCTCACCTTGTCCTTCATCATAAATGGCCCTAATTCTGGTTCTATGCCCCTGGCTAGTTAATTAAGGAGCTGCACTTTTCTACTGTGATAAATACTCTTCTGATTGAACAGTCATTCAGCACTCCCACACTCCACCCCCACTTCTACTTCAAAAGTCAAAGTTCTCTTAAATTTTCCAAGTAGTCTAGTAAGAAGTTAACCCAGCTGTAAAATGAGTCCCTTTGCTGTTTTATGTGACCTTGATTGATTTTCCTCATGAGGGTGTTATTGACTCAAAGAAAACCCTATTTGCTGTTTTTCTTGCAAATAAATGTTTCTTCAGTATGAAAAACAAGTTTTCCTCTCTTCCATTTTTATTTGTTTGAATATGGCTCTCTTGTCTGTTTCAGTGCCTTGTTTTTCCTGCACCATGTGCAGGAGAGTGCAGTTATTTCTGTCCTGACTGGTTTTGGTCGTGACATACATCTGCAGCTGAGCAGAGCCTCATCTGCTGGTCACTTATGCTAGCTGCAGCTTGGTGGCAAAATCTGAAGTGAAGTCTCTCTGGCATCAGCTCAACCCACTAATTAGAACTTTGTCTCCTGACCAAGGGGAAAAATGGGTGTGTGATATCAGACTAATGATCAGACAGAAGCTTCGCATGTTGCTTTCTAGACCTTTCTTCAGACATGAGGAATTGTGCTTTTGCTGTGGTAACACACAGCCTTGTAGTTTTCTTTCATTATTCTTAATTACTTCTTAATTGGGTGCGAACTTTCTTCATATTCTGTCTAACGAGTTCACTCTGCCTGCTCTTCACTAAGGATATTGACGGTGTTTTCAAGGTTTGACTGTACAAGTTACTGTATCTGTGGGCATAGCTGGGATCCCATGAATACTTGATAGATGAGAAAAGGGAATAAGAGAATAAGGGAATAACTCACTAAATGGCCTCGACCTGATATCGCCTCTGAAGTTTGATTGACATCAAATATTCTTATGTGCTGTCATCCACATATCTTTGACTGAAGGGGGGGGATTAATGCTCATCAGAAGCTGGTATTCTATGGTAAGGTATCAGAAAACAGTCCAAGATGGTTTTACACATTCTATCCTGCAGTGTTAGTGTGTCTGGAAAGGTAGTAGCAGCCATGCTGTTCTGCTCCCTCTGCTCTGAAGAAACAGAAGGGCTGGGGAACAGGTGTTCTCAGGTACTCTAGTACCCCGTCCCTGAAGTGAGATTTGCATTAGTTCCCAGCGGTCCATATTCTGCTTCATCTCTTTGCTGGAAAGAAGCCTTCCATGCTCAGAGTGTGTCCCTGATACAGAGAGAGACAACGCCTGTGACCGTTTTTATTTGTGTAGTTCCCTGTGATTTATTATCAATTTTTCCCTTTCCACTTTTTTCCCTTTTTAAATAAGGCCTTGTGTTTTAAGCCTTATGTTTGTGTGCATATGTTTTGGGGGGACAAAGTTATGGGTGCATGTGTGTGTTTGTCTGAGAGAGTAAAAGAGTGAGACACCTTTTATTGTTTTTATTGAATAGTAATTATGTTAATGAATGGCAGAACCAGGATAGCACCTCAGAGCTTATGAAGTTAGAAATTGGAAACAGTTTCATCGAGGGCAGTCTTTAGTGCTTTATATTTCTTTTCTTCAGTTGTACTGGAAGAGCACTAATATTTCTAAACCAAAATTAACAGCTTATGCTAATGTTACGTGATTCTGTGGGGATCAGGGAGGTTGTAGTTTCAAGTTTCAAATACTGAAGAATGAAAACGGTTTTAAAACAGGTCATTCGTGGAGTGGATGCCTGACTGTGCCTATGTGTGTCTTCAGGCTGTGAGGACATTGTGGTGGAGAGCATCTCTCTGGACTCGGTGGTAGCCATCCTGAAGTGGAGTTCCCAGCCCTATGGCTCAAAGTGGGTCCACCGGCAGGCCATGCACTTCCTGTGTGAGGAGTTCAGTCAGGTCATGATGTCAGATGTTCTCTGTGACCTGAGCAAAGAGCACCTGCTGAGCGCCATCCAGTCAGATTATCTGCAGGTGAGAAGTGTACTACAGATGCTAGACATGTTAAATTTTCTCTTTTGTTAAACTATTATTATAATACCCAATCTAAATTCAAACAATTTCTTGTTGGAGTTGATGGATTGTGGCTCCAAGAAAATTCACCACAGTTGACTTCTAATATCTAGTTCCTTCAGCTCCACTAAATCACTATTGTTGATTTGCTAGCTAGCTAAAGACAGCTCTTTTATATATTCTGTTGCCACCTTCAAAAAACAGATTCTGCCTTCTCCATAGAAAGCTTGATTCAGCATAGCAGGTGCAAGTGTCATTTTGCTTGTGTAACCTTGACCTTGTTAAGTGCACAGACTCTCCTGGGCCTCTGCAGCTCCTCCTGTTTAAGGCAGCAGTCTGTCAGTGTCAGGTTGTTTTTCCTGTCTGTGCTGAATTGAAACTCTGTCCCTCAGAGTCTGCAGGGTTTTGGTTTTTCCCTTCCTTGCAGGCACATATGAATCAGCTGTATCAGATGGCCTCTTAACTCTTCTCAGACATTTCTGCAGGGCAGTGTGTTTTTCAGCTGAAAGAGCAGAGCCTTTAACTCTTTAACTCAGTCATCTGGTCCCATCGGTGACTGAGCGGCAGGAGGGGTAAACATGTGGTGTGGGTCCCTAGTTCCCATGGTAGCGGACAGCTTAGTGATTGTTTGCCACAGAGACTGTGTACTGTGGAGGAGGATCATCTGAGTATTTCAGCACTTTTAGCTGGATAGTGTACAGAGTGTGAGGGCGAGAGCTCCTCAATTGCCAAAATACTTTCTAATGAAGAATGAACGCCTTTGTAGCAGTACAATATTGAAAAGCCTGAAAGAGCAGTGTTAGTGGCCTTAATGGCCTGTTTTGAATTGCAGAGTAACATGCAATCTAAATGAAATGCTGCAGAAAGGTGACCCATTTCTTTGTGCTTAGCTTTAAATATAAATATCCTTCCAATGTGTTGGAGAAGCTGTTCCTGCCAGAGGCCATCCTCAGCAGTGCAGAGCCAGGGACATACCCAGTGTGAACAAAATCTGCCTTCTCTACTCTGCCCCCTACAGGCCAGCGAGCAGGATATCCTCAAGTACGTGGTCAAGTGGGGTGAGCACCAGCTCATCAAGCGGATGGCTGATCGGGGTAAGAATACCGAGCTTCACAAAGGAACAGAAATACTGGGAACATACCCTAATTGCCATGTAAATGGGCCACATTTGGAGTGTTTCTGAGAATCTCATGTAAATATACCCATGGTTGTTTGTTTTTTTATACTTTGAGTACACAAGAGAGAGTATGTTTTTTCTGACAAGTGTGTACTTGATTGAGGCCCTGAATAAATCCTTAGATGAATGAAATGGGCGAGAGAACAAAGAACCCCTTCATTTGAATTGCAGTTTAGAACTTGTTGAATTACATAATGTATAGCTAACCTCTACTAAGGTCAGATCTGCAAGCATATTTATTGATGGTGAGTGGGGGAAAGTGGGTCCAGTGTACAGGGTCAACCATAGAGTATAGCCTCTAAAGCAGCTCAAGGGCCTGAATGCAGAAGATAGAGCAGATTTATAGAAACAAGTAATCCTCTGGAAGCCTTCCCTTTGCACCCATAGCCTCCAGTCTGGATTGTTGATGTAAAGAGATGGGTTTTTATGTGTCTGTATGCATGTGCATTGCAGAACCGAACTTGCTGAGTGGCACGGCACACAGCGTGAATAAGCGTGGAGTGAAGAGGAGGGATCTGGACCTGGAGGAGCTAAAGGAGATTCTGTCCCCTCTGCTACCCTGTGTGCGCACTGAGCACATTCTGCCCACCAACAGTGAGGTTCTCTCTGACACTGTGAGTGGCTTGTATAACTGAGGACATCTGCATTTTCAGCATTTGTTCAAAAAACAAGAACTCCTTTCTTTAATTGCATAAAGAACTAACTTTACTGCCTCTCATGCTCTGTATCCTGAAAGCTGAAGCGTGGTCTGATCAGCACTCCTCCATCAGACATGCTCCCCACAGCTGAAGGGGGAAAGGCCAATGCCTGGCTGAGGCAGAAGAGCGCAGGTATCTACGTGCGGCCCCGCCTTTTTTCCCCCTATGTGGAGGAGGCCAAGGTAAGCTACGCTGCATGGAGTTAAAAGCCAGCTCAACCTTAACATATCAGTTTTTTGTGTGTTGGCTAACCTTTATGTAATTATAAGGAACCTTAAGAAGAACCAGCAGCAACTAGTAAATAATTTTTAGTCTCAAGGTGTGTATGTTTATGTGCATCCATGTGTTAGGCGGTTCTGGATGAGATGATGGTGGAACAGTCTGATCTAGTGAGGCTGCGCATGGTGCGCATGTCCAATGTGCCTGACACGCTCTATATGGTCAACAATGCAGTCCCCCAGTGCTGTCACATGATCAGTCACCAGCAAATGGCTGGCAGCCAAACAGTCCCGCCCTCAGTTGTGGCCAATGAGATACCAGGTAGGATGGGGCTTGCACAAATAAAAGTAAGTTACACAGTTGTGTTGACTAAAAATCAAACAACCTTCAGATCTTCACAGAATTCACATTACATCTTCATGTATTGATGGCTAAGAGTAGTACGGCTGATAGCAGTAGACTCACTTTTGAGTCTCTTTTAATTCCACACTTTCTTTATTTTCAGTGCTTTCATTATTTTTCATAGAAAGCAGGACAATTACTGTGAAGAGTTTCGTAAAATATAATTCAGGGCTTTTTATAGTTTTGTGGGCTTGGCATGTGAGTGGGAACAATGGCTTTGGTAGCTGGCAAGCCTTGCAGTGGTTGTAGGTGGTGAATCTCCATTTCAGCATCAAACTAAAACATATTCTTCAGGAAGATTCTTAAATGCCACTTGGCTGTTTTAATATACCTAAACTCTACATCTACATCTGCAATACACTTTTCTTAAGTCTTCAATAGAGGCTCTTATCTAAAGCAGCTTCCAAATCTCGCAACGTCTATAAATGTCCACTTCATCCCAAAATCAAGCTCTCTTCCAAATTCTACTTCATTCTATCCTGAAGTGAGATTTGGTTTGCAGACATCATTATGGGGCACAGTACAACTGGAATGTTTAATTGGAATGTGCCAGTTAATCTGCTGGATGTCTGACTTCTTTTTCTCTCTCACTCTGTCTCTCTCACTATCACATACTCACACACTTTTGCACACATACACACAATCATTCACTCCCATTTCGTCTGTCAGTTCCCAGGATGGTTGTGGTGAGAGAAATGATCCGTCGCCTGCAGGAGCTTCGGCACACAGACCAGGTTCAGCGAGCATATGCACTGAACTGTGGCGAGGGTGCTACCGTCAGCTACGAACTGCAGATTCGTGTGCTCAGGGAATTTGGGCTGCCTGACGGTGCTGCAGAACTGCTGCAGGTAATAACTGCATCCTTACTATGGATCCTATTGCAGTTTGAATCTTCAAGTATTTGAAAGCACTTTGGTTCATAAATACACTGATATTGCTGTCATAGTGGAAAGAATTCATTCTATATTTTCCAATTTCTGCACACAGATTGTGTGGTCTTGTACATATTGTTTGCATAAATACATGCTGTAATTTTCTAAATGAAAACTGTTTTATTCTGTTTTTATTCTGTTCGTGGTTTATTAATGTGCCCCAGGTTTGCACATTGCCTACTGAATTGTTGGGTACTGTTTCTGAATTCTATGTTCTTTTAATAGTTTTTCTTCTTTTAAGGTATTTAAGTGACCATCTCAGTTCAAAAGTCCTCTGTGATAAGTGTTCTTAGGCTCAAAGGTGCAGCTGGAGTTTCTGGCATTTTATATTGCATTATCTTTTGAGCCTAGTGAGCTCAGGCCTATATCAAACTGAAGGCAAGCTAACTATGGGGGGGGGGAAAAACACCTCTTCATGTGCTTAAGTGGACCAGACAGCCTAATGCATCTGTTTTGGTGTAAGGCTTCAGTACAAACACATCCTCTAATGACCGTTTTCTTTCCCCTTTCCCAGAACCCACACAAATTCTTCCCCGAGGAGCGATTCGGAGACGAAAGTCCTGTGCTAGCTATGCGCCAGTCGGGTCGCTGTCGGGTCAACAGCACGCCAACGGTGGAGAGCATGTTCACAGACTTGCAGGCTCTGGTGGGCTTTCACCCACCCCTGCCACCACCACCTCCGCCCTACCACCCTCCCACCACGCCAGGCCACAGCCAGCAGCAACAGCTCAGGGCTGGCTGGAGGCCCCGCGTGCCCAGCCAACAGCCACCCCGCTCCTTCTCTTACCCCTGCAACCGCTCGCTTCTCCATAGACAGCCCTCCTCTAAAATGGGCAGCCCCATCTACCCGCCTGGGGCCAAGGTTCTCCCCCCAGACTGTACCATCCCACAGGGGAGAAGCCTCAAACAGGGGGTGAGTAAAAGGATGTGAGGGAGAGGGTGGATAACAAAGGTGCTTTAGAGTAAGTATAAGGAAAGCTGTAACTAGATGTTTTTATGCCATGCTCATGATGGTGGAGCATGGGCTGTGTTTTCATGTACTAATGATTCACAGCCCGCAGATGTATATGCACTCTATGAAGTTTCATCTCAATTCAGTTTTATACAACTGGGCATATTAATCACAGCTGTTTCTTACTTTCATTGATCCAATCAGAACATGGAGCCAGTCATCAACGAGTTCATGCCAGACATTGCCATGGGTGTGTCAGCCATGAGCCTGAAGGACCGACGCCTTCCAGAGGTCACCATGGATGTGGAGGCTCACGAGCCCCACCCCCATGTCTCCACGGCACCATCGATCTCACACTGCTACTCCACCCGGCATCCGCACTCCTCCCGCAAGCGGCATGCGGCCGAGCCCAAGGCCAATGGCCCCCAGCCAGATTTCCCTGACCTGTACGAGTTCTCAGGGCGCCATGCACCGCCCTACGGTGGCCCGGACCTTTATGTCCACAGCCGCCCTGTAGGCGGAGGGGCTCTCCCTCCTGCATATGCTGCAGAGGCCCCTGATGGCCTCCGTCTGGACGTGTTGGAGCAACCACCACAGAGGCTAGACCTGGCACTGGTGGCACAGGCTGCCGGTGCACATGCCCCGCACAGGCCACCACCCAAGGGCGAGTCAGACCTCACCTGTGGCCTGGACCCCTCCTCTGAGCCGTACGAGGAGTGGGCAACGGGACGCCATGCTGCTGCTGAAGGGATGGGACTGGGATTGAGCAGCACAGGGACAGAAAAAGAGGGGGGAATGGCGAGCCGAGACTGCAGGTCACCTAACAAGCAAGAATACCTGTACAGGAAGTCTGCACTCTGACCCCTGTGGAACACCGAAAAGAAAGAAGTGTGTTAACTGCAAGTGCTTCAGGTCTGCAGCACTGTGCCTGATGTGCTCAATAGAGGAATTACAGCCAGTTGTGTTAATGAGAGCACATAAGGCCTGGGCTGACCTCTCCTAAAAGGCTCAAGGCACAAACCACCATGACTACTTCACACATGGACTCAAAGCCTTATGTGAGGGCTTGGTTTGGTTGGGTGCTGAGAAAGAAGTTAAAAAATACATGATTATAATCTAATGCTGCAGATCTTTCCTCGAGCAGTGCAAGGAAAGCTCTCACTCTAAATGCACCCCTTAATATCTCTGAAACTAACGTTCACTTGTCCCTCCTGTAGCCCAGACAATATAAGGGGCTGCAGCTGACAATCAGGACAGAAATGAAATTATTTTCCTAAGCAGTCCCCAGACTACATAATGTTGCAGAACCAACACTGTGTATTTCCATTACTTTCATTTCTTTGCTTTTGAGTGAGCACACTTGCAAAATGATGGGAAAGTCATATATTTATATCGACATATGCATTTACCTTTTAATAGGAATACATTGAGAAAAGCCCAGGCAATATGTTGCGCTCTCAGAGACCTTTGGCACACCCTTGGCAAATAGTTTGTCTTCTTTTGGAAGGAGAATGGCAGAAATAGCTTTTGTAATCCTTTGCAACTGGCTTATACATTAGCCTGAGCAGTTTACAAACTGAGTTGTAAAATAACGAGGGGAATAAATGAAATCCCCTGCTTCCTAGAAGGATACACAGCAGGCATAACATTTGCAAAGATGCCCCGTTATGTACACAGTCGGCTTTGTTTGCCAGGTTCCTCAAGGCTATGTGATTTGTAGTTTTACCCCAGGTCCTCTGTTTATTAATGCTGCTCGCCGGCCCTTTTGTCCACCACTGTGCTCTTTCATGTCTATTTTTGTTCTGCTTGTGTGTCCACCATGCTTGGCTGCTTCAAGGTGTTATTCTTCCCTGCTCTGATCTGTGACATTTCCACTCAAAATACACAAAAAGGTGGTAATCATTATCCTGCTAATGCAGCTCTTGTCTTTTGTTTACCATCCAGAGATCTCAACCAAACCAAACTTAGGACCTCAACATGTCTCTCCTTCCAGTGAAGTTGCACTGTAGTAATATCTTGGACATTAGTTGATGTTAGTTTCTGAGTCATACATCTAAACTCTTCTCAGTCAACCAATGATTAGCAATTATGATGTCATGAACGGGACTTGGAAATAAAAACAAATAGAGGTGTTTTAGCTTGGAGAGGGGAAATTTGCCTTTTTTTTAGAGAACTAAATGTGGAGTGAGAAATATTACCTCACATTAAACCTGCACACCACCCTCAAGGAAGAAATTTAGTTTTGTAAGTTATGCAAGTGCACATTAAAAATAGCAAATTTCTGTGTACTGCATATGTTAAGGTTATTGAACCTCACTGCTGTTTTAACCATACATCTGTCTTCACTTTATGTTCTTATTTCCCTGTGATAAAAGGATCATTCTTACATACACTTGCTAACACATTAAATATGCAGTGTTTATATTTAATGTGAATACTGTTTATCCCATGTTTGTTGTGACTGCTGTAATGTTACAGTCCAAAGTGCAATACCTGTAGAATGTCGTTAGAATCAGGTATCTTTTACAGTGGTCCATCATACTTCATTTACATAAATCATCCTTCTGAAAGTCTTTCATTGTTGAAGTGTTCTGTTGTCCATCTATTGTGAACAGTGGAGTGTTTGAATTCAGTACTTCCTGTCTTCCCATGGAAAATCTTTTGTTACCTTTATTCTTGGGTTTTTATAACACTATTTGGAACATTCATTCCCTCTTTGTTATAGCTTTGTCGCTCTGGCCCTGTAGAAATGCCTCAACAATGTTATATGCTTTGCACAGTGTTTTATTTTGATATTTATATAAATGATTGAATTGACACACACTATGCTTTGGACCAGTCAGGCCTTTTCAGCATACATCATCCTAGCTGCCATCTTAAATCACAGGAAATTTGTTTCAGCTCACTGGGATGTAAACCTAGAATCTTTCTTGCTACACCTTCTACCTCTGGTTAGCTCCTCTGACATTTACTCTTTTTTGTGGTTTTCTTTCCTTTCTCATTACTTTCAGTTCTTTAGACCTCCCTGGCCTTATTTTCAAATATATAATCTCAGTGTAATCAGAAATGATGATGTTCTACATGGTTTCTGGTACCAGCTGCAGAACCCAAATTTATCTCCATTAGAAACCATTTTTCTGTGTAATACCTCTGAGAAGACTCTTGACTGTTATCACATGTAGGAAAGGTCAGCACAAGATGCAGAAAATCCAGGACAGGTAACAAGCGTGCTGTTTGTGATGGCATCACTTTAAAAGATAAAGGGAGAGTGCATGTTTTAAATTTCACCTAGAATGCCAAGGATTCCATAAGGTGTACATTCTGTCACTTTGGTTTAGAGAAGTTTCATTTGCTATCCAGACATAATATACTGCTACTGTATAGGTTCTTTTCCATTCTTAGCCTGAGAGATTTTGGAGTGTGAAATACTATCACAGGCCTTCCTTCAGAGCTACTCTGCAAAGTCCTCAGCAACTAGTGCCTCTGGGCTCTTGGGGATCAAGTGGCTCCAGAGTCATAATCCCTGAATTTTAGAGCCCTGGTTTTCAGCTCAGAGATGCTACACGGAGCCACAGCAAAAATAGCTGCAGTACAGACCCTGCCCAAAGTACATAAGTACTTCTCCGTGCTGAAGTCTTGTGAGGAGGCCAGGCTGATTACTAATGGCATAGCTCTCCATAAGAGAGGGAGAGTGTCATGTTCTGTGTGTGGGCTTGTGCATGACAGCTCCTGAATTCTGCCACGCAAGTTGTTGTTCCATCACCAGTTGAAAAATCTCAGTATGGGAGGAAATTCAAGAGTGTGCTTATGGGTACAAGATGTTTTTGTTTGTTTGTTTCTTCTTCTTCTTTCAAATTGGTTGTCCACATTTCATATTCCACATTATAAAAATGTCGCGCAATTGACATTTTTACATACTTTAGCTTAATACAGCCAGAGCTTGTATGTTAGCCTTGTACATGTTTTGGCCAAGTCATTATTAAGCCTGCTTGCAGTGGTAACTAACAGCTGCTGTGATTGCTGTGTACTCACATAGCAACTGTTTGGCAAAGTGCTGCTATGAACTTTCAAAGGGCTTGTCAAAACCTCTTTGCAAAGACATTTTAAGTCATCTGGGTTTTTTTGTTTGTTTGTTTGTTTTGGGTTTTTTTGGCTGTTGTTGACTGCCCTAATAGAGAGTTATCACTTTGCAACTGTCCTTCATTCTTTATTACACTCAGTGATGAGGAAAAATAGAAACTTGCTCAATACCAAGTTAGACCACCTTAGCTCTGTTAACTCCTGCACATTGGCAGCAACTCGGCAAAGGTTTTGTAGCATCACAGCTTTAAAGCTGACCTTGCGGACATCTATGTTTCACATAGCTGCCCAGGTTGAAGGCTGGGTGCTGCCTTCTATGGATGCTACAATCAGCTTCATTCCAAAGGTGTTAAATGGCATTGGTACTTTAGTGGCTAGAACATTGACATCATTTCACCTGAAAGTTCCTCAAATGATTTCTGGTTGATTCTTGCACTATCGTAGAGAGCATGATTTAAAGTGCTAAAGTGCCCATTGCCTTGAGGGAGTGTACTTCTGTGATGTTAAGGTATGCTATGGCATCGTCCTACATTATTAATGGACCCATTGTGTGCCCCTCAAAACATTTTCCCTCCCTCATTTGCCTGTATAGTTGTAATAAGCAGGATTTGCCTCGTTTTGTTACTACACGCATGGTCTGGCATTATGGTGGTACACCTGGAACCGGATCAGTCTAGACGGCCTCCTTCCAATACTTGACCAGCCTGATTTATCTCAGCCCACTGCAAATGCCTTTAATGGTGTATTGTGGACAGGAGAGGTGTCTTGTGTTCTCATCTGCTGTTTGTGCAATGTAAATAATTGCAATGTAAATGCAATGTAAATAATTGCAATGAAATTGGTCATTGTACTACATAATTGAATTTAGTGACAGCTGTCATACTGCAGGGATTTATTCTTATGGGCCATCCTGCATCCCTCGTATTTATAGACAGCAATACATAGTACTTTTTTATTTATTTTTTTTTGTAATCAATATATTGTACACCCTCAAAGGCCAGCAAATCCGTCTTGGCAGTGTTCAACTCTGCCTCCAGGTGCCCAAACTCATGCCTTTTCCAAAGTCCATTAGCTCACACTTTGAGGCAGGTATCAGTAGTCTGTTCATGTGCAAAGTAGCATGAAAATGGAACTGCTGTCGCATACACCTTTTATGTAGTTACACTAACTCATGTAGTTAAAACACGAGGTCCCAGTCATTCTTGGGGTTTCTATCATTCTGGTCACTGAGTGTATGTTAGTATATTTTTGTAGTGTTGAGCTTGTGTAAATATCTTTTAGGTTGTTTTTTTGTTTTTTTTCTTTCCTTTTCCTTTTGCTTTGAGTGATCATTACCATGGGATATCACCCAGACCTCACATTTGTCGCACATATAGCCAATCAAGCCTTACACTGAACCGAAAGCAAGAGAACTCCTCCAGGTGGCATCTCAGCTTTTGCAGAAATTTGTATTTAGTTTTTTAAAAAATGCCAATACCAAGTTTCATGTAACATTGGTGATATTACTAAATAGATACCTCTCAGTCTATGGACAGCGACCAGTCTAATACTTTCTCCTGATTTTATCCACACTGATTACGGCATAAATAGGTGGGTGTGTCCATGCATATATGAGAAACAATTTTCAGTTATTCCTAAATGCTAATTACAGGGACAGGGCAAGTCTGCAAAAACTAACTCTGTATGTGATAAAAGAGCACTACATTTTAGCTCGGAGCATGAATATGAAAATATTACTTCATGGTTATGTCTTGATATTAAGTTAGGAAAAATGAAATTTGGCCCAGCATGTTCTGAGCTGTAAAACCTTTTTACCTATAAGAATGACTTTCGAATAGAATTAATAAAAAAATGAACATGAATGTACACCCATTGCACTACATTTTAAAGTAGTCACACTTTTTGATAATGGTGTGTCTTGTGGTTGCTGTGAACTAGTGTCCCTGTAGGCTGTATTGTCTTTGTGTATGGGTGGACAAGTTTGACCTTTTTGTGCATATTTTTGCTCAGCGTTGGTCTTTGCAAGAGACAACACACAACACCTATTCTGAACCCTAAAAGTATTATTTCTGCATGGTATTGAGTTACCGAGCTTCAGACTGTTGCATGGCTGGGCTAATTGAAAGTTTGTGTGGATCTGTGAGGGGTTAATGTATGTTGTATTTTGACTGTTGAATCAAGATTTTTGTTTTGCTTTCTCTCTGAGAAAATTGAGTGCCTTCCCTGTCAGAGGCTGGACTTCCTCCTGTCCCCTTTGTCTTATGCAAGCCATTTTTACTAATGTCAACCAGTCTCTTTGTAATACTGTAGCCAATGCTTAATGTACATAGTGGGTCCTTGTTTTTTGTTTATTCAAAGAATATTTTTCAAAGATTTTTGGTACCTTTGATCAGACGCCTCAAAAGAATTTAGTGTTTTGATGCAAGTCATACACTGTGTATGTATGTGTGTGTGTGTGTATAATATATATATATATATATATATATATATATATATATATATATATATATATATATATATATACATATACACACACACACACACACACACACACACACACACACACACACTCCCCAGAACTTTAAAAAAATAAATAGAGATTCCCTTACATTCTTGTATGAAGTTGTGAGAAGTGTCTATTTTTCTACTCTTCTCTGTGGGGGTTGTAACGGTGATCTTTAAATCTGCAATTAGATGACTAATGTCTTGAAAATAAACAGCATTGATAGAAAACATGCAAGGCTCATGTGCTCTTTTGACCTTCATCCAGTCAAGCTGCCATACACGTAGAAATACAAGGAAACTAAAATGTCTTGTATACACAATTTTTAAATCAAATTTTGCATTTGAGAATCTTGCATTCAATTTACAATGTATATGTAAGCCAAAATGTAATGTCATATTAAGGTGTAGCAATTTGCACTGTGATTTGAAAAATGAAAAAGTAGCAGTTTTTTCATCTGACGAATAATATTGTGGCTGCTTTAAGGTATGCCAGTGAAAATGAGTAATTCAGATAGTGAAGAAATTAATTTTGTAATTAAATGTTTAAGTTCTATGTAATGTAAATAAAATGTAAATAAATCTACACCGTCTTAAAAAAATGCATAATAGTAACTGACCATCTGGTATCTGAACTCCAGCTGATCTTTGAGGACTGCCTTACATGATGCGTGACCCTTTAAAGGTGTGGTCACTGATCAGTTAGCCTGATTACATATTAATGTTTATTTCTCAAAGATACATTTACAAAGTACCAGAAGATCTACAAAGTAAACAGATAAAACAGTAATAATAAAATCACTACTTGGTCACAACCAACATCATACTTAAAGCTCCAATGAGGATGTGTTAAGAGAGTAATTACATGTCCATCTATTTACTCATACTCAAATTCTGGCTATGTATTGACCATGCTGACATCTTTTCAGAACAATTCAAAAGACAGCTTTAATCACCAGTTTGCTGTGAGAAACATGCAGAAACATCTGAACTGGGACTTGCCTTTAGCATTTAGCCCATGCAAATATCACATAATGACTGGTCATTTGATATGCATCAGTAAGTGGCTGTGATTGGGTTTGACATGTGCTAATAAGCTAAAGGCTTTACTGATTTTGGCCCCAAACACACCACATTCATGAGTTACTGCCATCATAAAAATGAACTGATTAAGAATGTGATTCTTTAACAATTACTGTCTTGATATAAAATGGATATACTGTTAACTGCTACAAGGGAGAACTCCTGAGGAACAAATGCAAGATGGAAGGGCACCTATTCACAAGGCATTTCAGAGCAGCTGCTTCTATATCAGTACTATGTTCTACTGTAGTATCAAAGTTCACAGAAGTGGGAAACCTGATGCTAGACAGCTTCAGAAACAAGCCCTGAAATGCACGGAAACGTGCAGCTGATCTGTCAGCTACAACTCATACACTGGTGAAAATCTCAATTCAAACAGGAGAAAAAAGGATTCTTAAGTCTTTGGGAGTAACAAACCATATCTAACACTCCTTTACAGGCTCAAAATCAATTGGTTGTAATGGCCTCTGCATTCAATTCTGCATATTTAATAAAGGGTAACACGTTTTGGGAGGTGCTGTTGAGCATGGGCAGGCGTAGGAACAGGGATTATTGGGGTCAACAAATAGCTGGCAGGCTGTAATATGGTTTTGCTTAAGGACTTTTCAACTGCAATAGTATTGACCAGCATTGGCCCGTCGTCTTTTACGAGTCTGTTGCTGCTCAAAGAAGTGGCGGATGTCTTCTGGTGTCACCACCTACATGAAGAACGGAATGGGTGATAAGTGACTATGATGCCATAAGAAAGAGTTGTTTTATGCCATTTTTACTGCCAGTTTCACTCCACTATCTAGGTCTTCCTCTACCAAGAGAGCTACCAGCCTTGGAGTAAAATCATGCTCTTCTTATAAGCCATAAAAAAAAGTGTCTTTTGGGAAGGTAAATGTGATGAGTATAGGGACACACCTTGCCCTCTGCTGCAAATCTTTGCAAGTAATCCTTCAACTCCGTCTTCATGTCATTATACTCTGGAAATTATCAAACAGAAATTGCACAAAATAAGCACAGCCTTGCCAATAACTTGCCCAAGAACTACAATTCAGTATTATGAAAACTCCAAGATTCCTACGGTGTACACTAGCTAGCTTAACAGAGGGATAGATGTGATAATACCAAAATGATACCCACCATGAATGATCTCCAGCTGCTGTACGCGATTCAAGTTGTTCAGGGCAGACATCAAAGGGTCACGACCTTCTGCCCCGCCGGCCTGTTCTGAGGTTTTGCCCTTGTTCTCATAGGCAAGGACTGTGTCTGTGTCATCAAAAAGGAAGGCGACTCCAGCGTTCATAAAAATATCCTGTAGCGAAAAGAGGACAGCATTTGCTGGTGGAACTCAACATGGAATTATAAGCAAATAATGGGCATAAAGAGTCAAGAGAATTGTCTGTTAAACCCATGATGAACAAAATCAACCACAATACTTTCACACTAACCTTACAGAGCAGTATACATTTGACTCTAGATTTGTAAGACGTAATTAAACAAAAAAGTAATTCGTGAATTTAAATGAAAGCTGATTTCAGTGGTTACTCAGCAAGATGTACAAATAATTTAATCATAGGGACAATGTCATTCAAGCTTCAAATCCAGTTAACAGTGTCCAGTAATCTTTACGGGTTTATTCTCAGGTATGATGGGTTGTACCTTGCAGACACTGCAGGAGCAGAGTTTGGTGCGCCAGCTGGCAGGCCAAAACACAGCACCATGTTGGGCTCTGCTCTTCCCAGAGGCCTTCATCTCCTCCAGCCTGCAGTCTGGGCGAGAGCCCTCCACTGAGGAGGCCTCCAGCTCCTGGTGCTTCCGCTTGCAGCCTGCAGTCCCATTAACCTCTGTCTGCTTTACATGAGGTATCAAAATCATTGTCAAAATCAAAGTGGCAACAAGCATGTTTAATGAGGTCAAAAATGGGGACAGAACTCCAAGAGTATGCCTACAGAAAGTTACAGTGGAAAACAGAGGGGCCCAACTCCTGTCGTGAAGGAAGATAGTCTGCTTATATCTTAAAATAATAAAAGATACCTGCTAATAATAATACATAATGAGTTTAACAAGGTGCATTAGGTAGAAGGTTTACACTTCGGGTGGTATTACTGTGGGTGAGGTGCTAGCAAGTTTTGAACAAGCCAGCTAAATATTAGCACATTACTGGAGGAAGACCCCTATTCCTTGACCGGACTTGACAAGAGAACACCACCCTCTGGTGATTAGAACTTTTGACAAGGACTGATTATAAATGCTGCTGCCACCTTGTGGCAAGTAAACTAGTAAGCATCACTATTATAAAAACACGCTTATGCATAGATTCGCGCGCACTCTCTTTTTTGGCAAACTTTGAGACATTTTTTGCCGTTTCAAAACACAGATCACTACTTTAAGTGGCATCATTAAATAGACTTATTGTAACAAAGTCATAAGTGATACCTTGTCTTCCACTAGGCTTTTAATAACCTCCTTTTCACACTTATTCTCCTCTTCATCATGCTCCACTTCTACTTTTGATTCTTCTGCTGCTTTGCTTACTTTGAGTATAGGAGGAACTGTTTAAAAAGATTAGAAATATATCAACTTTTTATAAGCCTATAAAGACAAACACATACTATGCAAAGTATGGATATATATTTCTTATATGGATTTTTCGTTTAGTTGTTTTTTGCCATCTAATGAGAGAAATAAAAACAGCTAAAACATACTGCATATTTTTGAATGATCATATGTTGTTATATAAATACACAATGTGCTTTCATTGAACAAAACCATGTGTAATATCTACCAGCAATGTGAGCAGCATAGGTCCAGAGGAAGAGTGACTTATTCATGCAGGACTCGCAGATCATCTCCTGGAGCTCCACACACTCTGGCACCAAACAGCCCAAGTGCTGAGAGAGAGAGAGAGAGAGAGAGAGAGAGAGAGAGAGAAAGAGAGAGTGTGAGTAGAGTAAAACTAAGAGAAACAGAGATATTAGTCTCAATAACTAAATTCTAAAGATGAACCAAGATAGACAGAATCTAAAATATTGATTTGTGGTGTTCATATAGTGATATTGGATATGAACAAGAGTAAAGCATTTCTAATTCACACTTTAGTTACACGACTCCTGCATAAACTACTCCCCTGACCCCACTCTCACCCGGCCATGAAGCCAGTCTTCACAGATAATGCACTGGATCATTTCATCAGCAACCTGTGGACAGCAAGGGAGAGCTTGTATTGATGCAAACAAAAATTATTCCAAAATAAGTTGGAAAAATTCATCCTTTTACCTCATCCTCTGGGTCTGGGTAGGGTCTGTCACAGGTGCAATACAAGCCAAAAAAATTATGACTGTATTTATTTCCTAAATTCACCTTTTCTTTATCCTGTGACAAAGAGAAAGAATGGTCATAAATATTGTAACTACAAAGATGACCATTATGTCAGAACAAGGATTAAAGATGGTGAGAGAGAGCACTCACTGGGAATAATTTACATTCCATTTCCCCAAACTTGTCATTTCCACAGTCACACCGAAAATTCCTGTAAAGCAAAAATTACCTGAACTGTGACTGAAGTACTCATTAATAATAAAGTTGTGATAAAAAAATAAAAGATTAATAACAGAAGCACAGCATAGTAAAGGTAGCATACAACTAGATGTAGCAGCATTATAATCACAATCATATCACATATTTGAAGTGGTGACTACATAAAAAGCCATCAATGTCCCTTTAAAATCAGCATTGAAGAGACAGGTCGAGTCCCAATTGCATACTAATTAAGTAGTTTTAAGTAAATAGTATGTAGTATAATTAAAGTGTCAAAGGTGAGAATACTCAAAAACCCACAATGCATACTTAGAACCGGTCATGTTTGAAATAGCCTACTACATACTACTTATGCACTGCTTGGGCCCCAAATCAGTATGCCGTATGTAACCAAAGTAAAAAAAAATATAATTCCAGTATGCGAAAGATACCTGGATGACATACTATTCTGTCCAACTATTCCAGTATGAGACAAGAGCTATCGTTGTGGTGTACTGCATCCCTTCATGGAACAGTGGCAAAAAAATATTTCCCAAGTGGACAGAACCTTTATACATACACAAACTCATAGTATGCAGCAACATGGCAGGAGAACAGGGGTTTAGATGACTAACTTACTTTTTTCTTTTTTTTTTTTTTACAAAAGTAAAATAAATATAATAAATGGTTACTATTTCAGTAATAAAGCTGTTTGAAATGCATGTTAAATTGTGCAATTTAGCTCGCCACAAAGCTTCGTGTTTGGCCTTTGCAAACAAGCTAATTAGTTAGGTAGGCAGCTGACAGCAGCTAAATTTATCTAACTAGATACAGATTTGTAAGCGCGGTATAATATCGAAATGCGAGTCTGCAGGTCAGAGCAGCAGACGTATCGAAAGCTTGCTGGGCGTATCGAAAGGATAGTGGGTGTGTCAAAAGGTGGATGTGTTGACAGTAGGTGGAACCATGCACATAACTTCCCTTTTGATTTCTGGAAGCATCTCCTCTGACATCATCCTTACAGAAGGAACATCGCGGAGCCAGTCCTGTGTTGTGCTAGTAAGCAGATAATAAGCAGCTTACCCAAAACAAGTCCTTGCAAGGACATATTTAATGCTGCAAGTCAGGATTCCCTCTTGATTGTATTAGCTAACATGCTATTAGTTAGCCAGTCATCTGGTCCCTCCTTGAGTCTATTAGCTAGCATTCTACTTTCCAGTCAGATGGTTTATATTTGCATCTTTGACTGACCTAATTTGTTTCAAAATAGTGATACCAACACAATACTTAAAAATTATAACTGCCTTAAAATACTCTATGATGTTTGTTCCACATGTTAATGAAAACATGTCCTTGGAAGCTTCCGTACTTTTTCAGTTAGGTTCTGAAGTTGGAATTCAGTACAACACCGGGAACCTTGTTTAGCTAACCATGTAACTGACAGCATTTTTTGGCCAATAGAAGTAACTTTTTGGCACTTTTGGCATGCCTGCATCACCTTTTGACACACCCCACCTTTTCTCACATCCCCAGTTCCAGTCTGCAGAGACCTGCACTTGGAAAATATCAAGCATTACTATTTTAGGTTTAATACCCATGTCAAAAGTAACTGAATCACACGTTGCAATGATGCATGTTGGCATAGCAACGCTTCATCACTTACTGTTAGTACGGAGTAACATGTTATTTTGCGTACCAACATGCCAAACCCATATTATTAAAGTCACTATATAGTATGTACTATTCATATGTAATACGCAACTGAGACGCAACTGAGACTTGGTGTCATACCTCTTAGTGTAGAGCTCAAACAGTTCATGGCCCTCATGACACTTATATGAACAGGCCAGGCAGATCCCTGCAGGTTCCCCACCCTTTGGTGTGCAGGTGTTGCATGCATATAAAGCTTGCCGCTTCACATATCCCTAAAGGGAAAACAACCATCAACATAAACTTAGGGCATTCCGTATGAACTTACCTGACGTAAAAGTGTGTCATACATTTTGTCAATCATAAATATCAAACCTTTAGGTCAATATCAATAAATTCTAGACTTTTAATACGTAACCATCATATAATCATTATAAGAGCTTGTAAATCAGCAATTTGAGCAATACCATCTCTTTTGATGCCGTTGTTCAATGTAGTTGAATTTTGGGGAACACTGAGTTTTGCGATAAACTAAACCAAAATGGCCGGCTTCGCCTTATTAAAATTTGCATTCATAACGAATTTCAACAGCGTATTAATATATTCCAAGAAAGGCGTCTTAGGCTTTCTTGGGTTTTAAAGACAAACCAGGTTAACTTTAGCCCAAGTCCGCTAGCTACAGCCTATCCCACTCCCATGTCAGCGCTTTTAGAGTAATACGAGTACCGTGGGTTTTATATCGGTAACTTATGAAGCTACTAATTTTGGTATAGTGCTTAAAAACAAAGCAAATGCTGTCACTTTTGTGCATGTAAGCTATACTATGTCGTCCAACTCAAAACACTTTATGTATGCTAGCTAAAAACTTCAAGGGTCATTTTTACAGAGAGACCATATCTAAAGGCTTTGAAGAGATCACCTCTGGATACGAGCACTTTTCTGAATCACTGCCTCCAAGGACAGCGGACGCTTCGTTTTCTAGTTCTTCATCCTCCTCCAAAACATCCACCAGAGATACAGTCGCCTCCTCTCCATCATTTGCCGCCATCCTTGAAGACAAGTGCAAAAAATGGTTTCCAGTTCCTGTGTTCAGGGCAAAATGGAAAAAAAAAGGCTAACCAAGGAATACAAGGGAGATATCAAACGCACACATTGCTTACTAAGAATATAACACAATGTATCCGGAAACGCAGACAGTCACGGAATTTTACACCATGTCGCCTAGGTTATATTCCATTAAAATATAATAACAATCCCATTTCCGGTTTATG
The DNA here is from genome assembly GCF_041902795.1 of Electrophorus electricus. Classification (NCBI taxonomy): domain Eukaryota; kingdom Metazoa; phylum Chordata; class Actinopteri; order Gymnotiformes; family Gymnotidae; genus Electrophorus; species Electrophorus electricus. Next base: position 26,616,051 of record NC_137503.1, read on the forward strand.
TAAAGACGCATTGTCTTGGCGGGAAATGATGAACTATAAAATGTTAATATTTTTGTTTACGGATACTGACTCTTACAGACTTTCTATTATTTAAAAATGATGCAAGCCTTTAAATACCGAATGACATGTAAACTTTGCAAAACGTGCACGACAGGTCAGAGTTGAAAGGTCGTTTTCCGAAACAATATGGCAACCTGCGAGTTGAAGGGGGAGCTAAAATACAGGGATGGACAGACAAATAAATTTGCAGTGAAGTCAGATAACAATTTAAAATCAATTATTATTGGCGTAAAGAAATTACATTCGGAAATCTCAGAGGTCTTGACAAGTCTTGTTGAGCAAGAAAAAGGGTTAAATGGTAACGGTAGAGAGGATTCTCGTGTGGATGGTAAGTGAATCAGATGCTAGCCAGTTAACAAAACGAATATCCATAAAATATAAATGGAATTAGCTATCTGTGTTAACTTGTAATTTAATATAATTGCTGTTAACGTCAGCGTTTGCAAGTCTCCACAATTATAACTAGCTAGATATATCTAGTTACGTTGCCAGCTAGCTAACTTTTTTGTTGTTTGTTTGTTTTTGTTTTGCTAATTGCAGGAACGAAATGTTTAATTTGATAAATGATATTAGCTACTGTTCCTGACATCACATAATGGTTTCTAGTTCTATAAAACGTGATTTGGTTCGTCTGTTTCTCTATTCACGCTTTATTAACGAGTAATTTGAGCTATTCTATTTTCTTACCTTTAGCGCACAATTTGAGATAGGCACTGCCCCCTTTCTCCGACCTGTCTGATCCAAATAAGTTCAATACGCTTAACGAATGCGGGTTAAACGTGTTTAGAGACAATTTTACCACGTGTTGAAACAAACTGCCAAAGAGCTAGTGCGTAACAAGGTTCCCTGATTGTGTTTGGAATGCGACGCCGTTATGACGTTTGTTAATCGGAATACGATAAAATCACGTCAGTTTCTCACCAAATCTGATCGACCATCGAACAGTTATGTGGGCTGCCTAATTAATCCCTGTAATCGTATCCATATAGATACCCTTTATAGTATACAATGAACGCTGCATCGATAATTCGCAGGCCTAGCTGTTGTTTCAAAGCCCCTTAAACTTGGAAAGGATTATTAGGAATCATATTGATAAATTTCAACTGGACCCCCTCCAATTTGCTAACCAGCCAAACAAAGGGGGTGGAGGATGCAAAACTGTTTTTCAAACCATGAAGGGCTGCTGTATGCTGAGTTTCTGTCATCTTTAATATTGTATTAATTAGATAATAGTTTTATACACATAGAACAGGGCAGTGGTAACTCAGTGGTTAAGGTACTTGACTTGTAATTGGAAGGTTGCGTCAGCTAAATGCCCTAAATGTAAATGTAGAATACAGGCAGTATTACTCAGTAATATATTCATATGTATACTTCCACTCGCTTACCACAGGGGTGTGTGTTTTCATCTTTATTTACACTGGTTTAAGTTGATTGTGAGTTCATTTTTGGTGCAGTACCACAAGTTAGTGATTCGCTTTTCTAAGCCAACTAGAAAATGGAAAATTAATTCATGATGATCAAATGTGTTAAAATATATTTGTATTTGGGTACAATTTTAAATGGAATGTTATTTAAACAATTTATACTACCTTAAATGCAGAAATCACCTTGTGAGAACTGTGTGTACATGCTCCCAAAATAGTTGGAGTTCCTCTGAGGTCTCTCACTTCCTTGTAAAATGAGCAGATACTAGTTAAAAGTTTGTTGTTACATTCTCGGCTATTCAGGATTCAGCTATTAACTAGGAGTGATGGGTGTGGTGTAGGTGGTAATGTGGTTAAACTATGTATGCTGGTGAAATTTCCACTTGGGGACAATGTTTGATTGATTAAACTGATTTGTTTTTAAATAATACTTTAACAAACTTTCACTAAATCTCTGACTTAGATGAAGAGGAGGATGACGGTGATGAACAGGAAGATCCTGCAGAAACAGCTACAGTGAACTCAAATGCAGGACCTCCAGCAAAGCGTGTGAAGACAAGGTCTTGACCTTGTTTTCTTTCCATAAGATGGATATAATTGGAACATGCCACTGCTGGTGTAGCTGCATGCCAGTAGATCATTTTCCAGAGTCTCCTGCGGAAGCTTCATAATAAAATGTCTGAGAAAGATGTAAAACTATAGAGGGATGTGTGTGGTAAATTCTTTTAGAAAACTAAACCACACTTGTACAAAACAAAAACTACTTGAATTATATATTTTTCATATATTTTGTATAAATAAAGTTTCTTGACAAGTGCCTGTGAGCATTTGCAATTTGAGCTGAGATTTGGCTATAAATAAATAAATAAATGTGATTGCTTTGTAGCATTTTTTATTGTTTTACTGTGTAATGAATCCACTTCTTAAACAAATTTATTTTCAAGTAAATGTGCAAAGAATTTCTCCCAAAACCTTTATTAATTTTACATCACAGTGCATTAAAATTGAAAAGGCAATAAATCACTAGTACCCCAACATAAATATCCATTCATTATAAAAACACAAACAAGCCCTTTTAGACAAAGGAAAAAAGTACCACTATATTATTTTGTGTGGCTTACAAATGAATACAGCCATTCATATATTATGAACCAATGAAAGTCTGTAGTTGTTTCCTAAAAACAGTGCAACTTTAACCCTGGGTCTTTGACACAAGCCAAACCAAGAATACTATAGAATCAAATCATCTTGCCAATGAACATGTATTTCTGGATCATTGTGATCCCAGTCTACTAATACTTCACTCAACAGGTATATACAAAAGGCTGGCAGCTTTGTTGATTAGAGTTTGTTGGTGATTCAAGAATATTTATGCACATGTATTTTTTTTATCTCCTGAATCCTTTAGTCACCTATACTGTATATAAAAATATACAGTGTACAGTTGTTGTTTTTCTGTGATTGGTAAGAAATACCATAGCAGTACAGGATATTTTTCATGTGAGGGGCAGAAGTAGCTCAGCTGTTAAGCTACTGTTCTAGTAATCAGAAAGGTGCCACTGTTGGGCCCCTGAGCAAGGCCCTTAATCCTAAATTGCTCAAATTGTATTTGTTAAAAATTGTAAGTCGCTTTGAACAAAAGGGTCTGCTAAATGCTGTGAATGTGTGCAATATGAGCAAATATAAAACAATAATATTGAAGGTAGGACAATGATACTGTATGTGCAACTGACAAGCTAGCATGAAAATATTAATAATTTTAGTCGCAATGGTTGTCATCACAGGCAACAACATCGGTTCAAACAGATACCATATTTGCATGTAAAATGCTGATATGAACATGTTCTTAAGCAGATCATTGCAAATACTATTTCTTAAAAGGTTCCCATATACAATTTGACAGTTGTCTAGTCACTACAGTCAACAAAATAAAATATTTCACTTTAATTTTATCTGCCTATCTAGCATTTTACTGGAAAAGTAAACAATTGTACTGGCACTAATGATGCATTTTACTTTTAGCATGGATGGGTCAGCTATTTATAAGGTACTTTCAAGGATTAATAAGCAACTTGTCTATTAAGTAAACTTGTGCCAATTACTTGAATGTTTCAGCCCTTTTATTATACACTTAATTTAAAATAAGTAAGCTTCTGATCAAAGATTCTCTTACTTAAATTTAGAGTAATTTTATATAAACTATATCAGTTGAGAAATGGATCATGTGCTTTGCATTGTAGAAAGGATTTGTGATGTTATGGAAAATTATTGTGTACATTAAAACTCATGTTTAAACTTTAAATTTCAGATTACTTTCTTAGTAAATGTTGACATTTCATTAATGTCAAATAGTACTGAAGAAAAATTTGTCAATCTATTGTTTGTACATCTGAACCGCACACTGCTATACTGCTGTATCAGTTAAACTGTACAGCAATAACACATTCATTGATAGCTTTTCATGAAAGCACTATTATTAATACAAACTTAACTGTTTGTGAAAACGTTCAAATAACATCCCTGTTGTTTTACAATGACCCTAGCACTACAATGCTTTTGGAATCTCACTGTTTGGTTTGAGCTTTTTGTCAGGAAAGAGACTGACATGGAACGACAGTGGTAGTTTTTCATATTATAAACATAAGTTAGTTGCTTAGGGCAGACATTGTCTGACATTTGTCATTAGGTTGTAAATCCATTATTCCTGAAGCAATGTTTCAGAAGTACCACTTGATTATAGGTCTTCTTTGAATACATTTTTTTTTAAAAGCCACAAACATTCATACTTTTGTAATAAACTTGTTGGAAACAGACTGACTGAAACCACACCATTACAACAGTAGAACTACATCTTTAAGAATAATTATAAACCAGTCTTCCATCTTATTAAATGGTCTCTTATGCAAGACTAAGATTTATCAAGCACAAAAGTTGTATACACATGTATACATATTTTACACACTCTCCAGTCCACGGTGCTTCACATCTCGAAAAAGCATTGGCCCCATTAGGTGTCAATCAACTGAAGTCTGCTGATCTGATTCGATGCCTTGGCAAAGGTTTGGTGTCGGTTGCAAAGAACAGCCAAGCAGATAGGCAGTATGCAGTAACCCATAGTCTTTGGGTCTGCCCTTGTGCATGAGTAAAGAAAAAGGAACACTTGGAGATAGGGAATAAGGAAGATAGTGGCCCACACCCAGAATGGCAGCAGAAGCAGCCTCGTCTTCAGACTCTGCATCCAAGAGCTTGAGGAGGAAGTTGAGGCAGAATCTCCAGTTCGTGGCATGCGCGTGCCAGTCACCTTCTCCACATTTGATAGTGTGAATCGGTTGTATGTCTGGTTGATCTCAAACATATAATAGACTGCAGCTATACTAGCCAACAAATACAGTGCCACCCCAATCCATCCCATCCGCTGACGGAAGTTCATCATTCTCCATGCTCCTCTCTGAAAAGCACATTTAAATTAAACACAAGGTACATTAATTAAGTTCCTACTGAAAAATCTTATCTTACTGATTACTGCCTGGCATGTAAATAAATTGCAACCAGTGATGTTCAATGTCTGAGTATAATTCTTAAAGGCGAATGCAGTTATTAGAGAGATAGTAGAATAAAAACTGCAGCAAAGCTAAACATATTTCTCATCGTATAAAGCCTAATCCTGGAGGGTGTTTTGCGATCAAGTAACTATAACATTACAGAAAATAGAAAGACATATAAAATAATACCAATCTTACAGATACTAACAATGGTCTATCATCAATTTTACAAAGCACCATAACAGTGAAACTTCAAGGCTAGCTACCTAACCTAGCTATAGCTATCAAGCTTGTATACACACCTGAATACTCTAAATCAAATATGACAAACCTTTACCAAACCACAGATTACAAAACAGAAAATAGTCAATATAAAGAGCAAATGATACTCACTATCGTCTCAAGATCAGTTTATTTTGAGACTCTTAAACCACGAAGCGATTAAGAACTCATAGATTGCGGTTTTTTGTCATATGACTGACTTCCTCGAATTGGGATATCCGGGAACTAACCAAATGCTTTTTTGTTAAGTTTAATAACAACGCAGTATGCACTACTGCCCTCTAGGGGTTTGATCTAAAATGTTAATGTCTTCAAACTTTAGCAAAAGGTGCCCATGTTATAGGCAACTGCGTTCTACACAGAATTCTCACTGTTTAACGTTGCCTTAGTATAAAACTTAAATGAACAATAAAAAATTATGTGGACTAAATCTTGGCCGTCAAGGAAGTCTAAATTCACTAGCTAACGTACCCAAAAGTTTGTTTTTCACCGTTAACACTCTACTTGTCTTGTATGCTTACTTGTACGCTTATATCTCTTTCATGAACATTGTGAAGAAATCTGAAGACCAAGCTGATAGTTCAGCTCAGTTCCTGTCACTGACGCCGCACAGCCGTAAGACCGCCCCCGGGGAAGGAGTCTGTGCCTGGGCGAACACTTTGTCGATGCCACCGTATCCAATCAAACTACTTCGCCTCGCAACAATTTTGACAGCTGACGGAGCCTGGACGTCACGTTAAGCAGCGATGGTTATTCAGAGACAAGCATAGCTTTATTTGATATGGGATTTTGTGCCAAAAAGCTCCATCACTTGGATTACGATGAATTTTATTCCTTATTTAGTATCGGCTTCGATAAGTAGATATTTAAAAAATAATGCGACATTCCCTCAGGAAAAAGTCAAGTACATATATTTTTAAAACAAACAGCAATGTTGGTGTTGTAAGGTAGAAAGAAGCTTAGGTAAAATTACTGCTAGACAACGACACACAGACTCCCCTGCTTCAATCTGTGACGAGATTTACCAGAAATACAAGAAACATACCAGTGGCTGCCATCGCTGTGACTTATTTGGCAAGCTGTCTACCATTCTGTATTCTGGCGCTTCTTGTGTAAGGTAAGGTTGAGCTGTCATTGTCAAATTTGTTTTGGAATTCCGGACATTGAAACCTACTTGAAAATTCCCAGACTTCTTGTTATTATTATTATTATTATTATTATTATTATTATTATTATTATTATTTTATTTGTATAAATAAATGTTTGCGTAAAAACCATCCTTGACGGAACGTCCACCTTTAATCCAGTAACTGCATTTTTTAAATTATTTTTTAGCCGACTCCAGAGATGCAGACGTTTGTGAAACGAAAAAGAGTAGGATACTGGCTCAGCGAAAAGAAGATCAAAAAGTTGAATTTCCAGACCTTCGTGGATATGTGCAGGTGCGTAAAAAAAGCGCTCTCACGCGTTTCTCACATAGCAAACGATGATCAACACTATGTGATGACAGTAAATATTCTTCTAAGATATCAACGCTCAGAAATAAATATTGTCTCCTGCCTGGAGATATTTATTTGGGTACACTTTTAAATGTATGACCAACATTTATGCATGTCCAAATACCTCAATTTACTTTTAATACACACATTGACGCAAATAAAAGAAGTCAGAGGAAGTGAGAGACTGAATAGAATTGACCTCTAATTTGTAAAGTCAGCCAAATTCATTAGTAACATATGCAGCAGACTAATACTACTACCATGGCAACAATGAATGTTTAATTTCACCCGAGTCAGTACTCTGGATTAAAGTATGTATTCACCATGTGTGGATAAAATGTCTTTGTGTGCATTAATCAAATCATAACATTACTTTGTCATTGATCTTCGTCGTGGGCCATCATGAGGTCTACCAGTAGACAACAGAAAGTCATAGTCACAGATTATTGTCTTTTGCTCTTATGTGTGAGCCAAAAACAGAGTACAGTGCCTGATGACAGTTGTTTGCCAGTAGATAATTGTCTGAGTAATCCCTGTCTAAGGGATTCCCTTTACACATGTTGTCTGCTGCAGTATCAGATGGAGCATGGGTTACCTGGGTGTGCACCAGGCTTGCTGCCCTGGTTTTAAGAGGCTTAGGAGTAACATTGCTCACATATTTCCAGAGACTCAATACATTCATAGGTGATGCAAGCCCATTGTAGGACTTCTTACTACAATGGTTTATACTTAAAAGAAAGTCCTGTCAAGGCCATACGAAAAACCTTCCATTAGGATATTCTGTTTTGCTTGTAAGACAAACACACACAATTAATAGGTTTTGTTTGGGTATAAATCGCCCTTTAGCATGCATGCAGACAAGGGGGTGGTCTGGACTCAATATGATATCACCTTTCTTATCACACAACAAATGATAACCAGTTTGTAAAGCATGAACCTGAGGAGCAGGTATTTGTTTGCTTTGAAAACATTGTGGAATGTATAATATTTGTGTTGTATCACGGTCAGCCTTATTTGCCACTTACTAGCAAACTGCATTTCTAGTCAGTGATTCATTTACATAATTGGCTGTAGACCTTCCTACTATATCTTGAAATCTTGTATAGCAACATTATCTCTCTGGTCTGTTAAGCATGTAATTCTATGGGCGTGTATGCTTGTGCATGAGTGTGTGTGTGTGTGTGTGTGAGAGAGAGAGAGAGAGAGAGAGAGAGAGAGAGAGAGAGAAATACTGTGAGAATGCAGAGAATTCAACCCCATTTTGTGTGAGAGATAGTAGTTCTGAGCCAGAGTGAGGTCCTTAGTCACAAAGCCCTATTTAGGTTGCCAAGTAACAGGTTTCCCTACTTTTCTTTGCATTTCTGTTTAAAGGAGAGGTTCTGTTGAATACCAGTCTTGTTATTCAAATGTGCAGTTTCTTCCCACTTTTATTCAGTAGTAATATCGTTAGTAACATAGTAATGTCAAAGCTTTATGCCACCATTCAGAATATTAATCAATGAAGACATGTTAATCCGAACATATTTATATGTTTCTGAAAAAACTATTTCAGATTTCTTGGAATCACATACATTTTTAAAAGTTCCAATTTTCCTGAAACTGTTTTCCCCTCTCTTTCTGTTTTGCAGGAAGAGAGGCATTGAAATGGTTCAGGTAAGTAAGTGTTGTGAGCACTTTAGGCACCACTAGATCAAGACCTTTTGCATTCAATGAAATGTTAAGGTTGAACGTGATGCCAGACTAGAGGAAAGTAAATTGAAATCGATCTATAAGAAGACAAATACATATATGTTCATAATGTTAGCGATGCTTATGTTCTTTTTTATTATTTATAACTGTTATGCTTGAAACAAGTCCTGAAATAGCAGATAAACAAGAGTTCCATTTTAAATATTACAGACAACAAATGTATTGGATAATTAAAGTCTAGGGATGTTTGCCATTTTATTTTTCAGTCAAATGTTGTTGTACAGATCAGTGAAGAAATAGAAAAATACAGTGACCTTTAGCTGGGAGAAAAGAGACCACAGAAAGACCTCATCCACGCAAAAATAGAATTTTCCATTCTCTACAGTGGCCACATAGATATTTGAACACTGTAAGAACCCAATCATTAGTTGGCTCCTTTACATAACATATCACACTTCAAAATGCCACCACTGTTTCTTAAATGTAGTGCATTCGTAATACTTTAACTATATGAAAGCTGAGTTACATAAATTATGCTATCATAATGGTTAGGTATTTATGTTCTAAATAATTTAGAAATTCCCTTATTGTATCTACCTATTGAATCATTTTAAGTAGCTTGTATAAAACATTTACAGTCTACCTAAGTAGAAGTTTGCTTTTACTTTTTTCCAGCTACTAGGCTCTTGTGGTGTACTAGATCTAGATATGCCCTGGTAGCTCTATTGCCAAGGTTCCAAATGGTCCTTTTATGTCTGAACTGCAGATACAGAACAAAACAGAAACATCTTTGCCATCTTCTCTCATTCATCTCAACCTCTGCCTTTGTATTGCTACAGAGATACTGCAGAGTATTCTGATCTTTAGCATTCTATTTTCTCTGTGATCTATTCCATTCAAAACTCCTAATCCTTAATCACTGCTCTTTGCATATGCCCGAATACGAGGTTGTGATTGAACTTCATTTAGTGACACAGTCACCACCGGGTTTGCCAGTTAACAGTGATGTATAACATGAAGCACTAACATCTCCCACACAATAACATAATATATTTCTTTGTGATTCATTTCATCTGCCTTATTTTCTATCTTAGAGAAACCTAAGAAATGACTTCGTCTTAAACTCGCTAATTCTGAAGTACATTACTCAACCTTTCAGACATGATTTACTGAACACAAGTCTAGATGAATAATGGCTCTCACCCTGTGGAGCAAGTTTTGAATGCATTAGTTAAATCACTATGACTTCCACTTTCTTTCCAATAAAATTCAAGCCCCTTTTTATCTAACTCCCAGCCTAATGCTGTGAGTTACAGCCTCTAAAAATATTCTCCACATTCATTTAATCATGTCTCATATAGCACATTGCTGCTTTCCAGTTTGACATAATTCCAGTTGTGGAATTCAATGGGGTCAGCCACCATCAGTTTGATAAACTTTTGCAATACACAATTTATTCAAATGTCTATTTAATAAATATTTATATATTTAGGTTGGAGCCTGCTCTACTACTTTGAAAGCTCTCTGTAGATTTCGTATCATTTCACAAAGCACATACAATTCTGGGACAGTTAATCTGGCTTTATACAGCAAACAGACTTGTTCACAAAAAGATTTGCATCATGCTTAAAGAAGTACCCTGATTAGCATTAGTGGTGGTTTGATTATTCAAAATATTGTGCGCTCTCAGGATATTGTGTGTCTGTTTTATCATTGGTCATTTGTTTTTCATTTGACAGGCCTATATATGTCCATATTTGACATGTACTCAGCCTATACTCTTGCCTTGTTTATGTATATGGCAACTGAGAAAGAACTTAGTAACTCAAATGCTCAAAGATTTTAATACAAATCATGCTTTTACTTTGGGTGGTCTTGCATGTTAGTCCACAAACAAAGGACTGCAGAGTATCTTGATAAAAGTGTTTATCATTAGCAAAAATAAACCAAATGGATATTCATGATTGTCATTGCTGGTTTACTGTTTTAGGGACTCTGGGAATTGTCAGAGTCTGCCATTCTTTTGTTTTGGGAAGTGAATATGAAGGTTGATTTTTTTGGGTGGTTCTTCAGTATCACAGTTTAGAGGCAAACAGGCAAGGGAGGAAGGCTTGGTCAAGGTCCTGTGGCCTTCATGAAAGTTCTGTACTATCTGACAGGCAGTTTAAGATAAGGGACTGACTCAGCCAAACACACGCAAGCACGCACGCACGTGCGCGCGCACACATACACACACACACACACACACACACACACATACACACACACACACACACACACACTCACTCACTCATTGACATATGCAAGCATACTCTCGTGCTCACATGGTCACATATACACACATACCCAAAGCCTATACTCCATTATTTAATGAGTGGTACTGAATTGACAGGTCCATAATGAATAGGAGGTGCAGGGTGTGGAAAGCAAAGAAAACAACTCACGGACTTTGAACTGACTTCACATTGTACATTACCAGGCTGTCTGCTACAACCAGTCATAGGTTGCTGTCATCATAAATCTCTCCAAACAACCAATAAGATAATAGTCTGAAAGACACTCATCATTTGTTAAGACTTAAGGTTCTGTTACTATGTGACCTTGTGCATTTTGCTTTTTACTGAATGCACAGCAGTTAGCTGCAGTCGCATATCACAATCTAATAATTTATTTTAACCTCTTTAACCTGCACTGTTCTTATGGTAATACACAGTGTCAGTATGAAGAGGATAAGGTATTTTGGTCCCTGTATTATTAACTTATGTACACCTTTGTTGTGATGTGCTTTCCCAAATTTGAGTAGAACTGAATTTTTGCATGGTCGATAAGGATTTTGTACTTACTGAATATTTATCCATAAGATCTGAAAATAATTATGTGATAAATAGTTTTGGGCTGTAGGTGTTGTTTTGTAGAGAATAGTACATAAAATATGTATATATGAAATGTATTGTTGCACCTAAATGGTCTACTTTTGGGCAGCGGAAAACACGATCATAAGTGTAATTCTGAAACAGGAATGTTAACAGTGTAACCTTAACCTTAAGCCTTTAGAACATTTGTAAAGAATTTTTTATTTGCATTCAAGTTATTTCAGTCAATAGAACCACATTACTAGTTACTATTAGTATCTACTGCTGAATTAATATTTTAAGAGTCAAATGTGTTACTGAGTGACTTCAAAGCATTGCCTTTATTAAATAGCAGCTTTACTTCCTTTGTGTATTTTCAGATGTACTTAATCTGCATAAACCTTTCTTTTTTGGACATCTTGTATATCTGCACAGTTCTGACTGACTTTCCTTATACATTATCAGTGTAGCCATTTAGCCCCAATCAATATTACATAAAGGAATTATTTGACCTTCAAAAGACATTTCAGAGAACACAAGTAACTGTTTGCTATAAACCTTTCCGTGTATATTTCGGATGTAATGAAAAGCTGTTTCTCCTCCTCCACTGAGAGGCACATGCTGGTTCTGGTTTTCAGGATGAACTGGCTGGTTAAGGTAGGGGGTTGGATAGGGGCTTTCAAAGGCTACAATAAATAAAGGCCTAGTAACATACAAGAAACAGTGGACCCCCTTAAAAACTGTAGCTTCTACTAAAATAAAACACTAAAGAGCTATTCTTCAGCTTTAAAACTGATAATCTTGCTGCTTTATAATGCTTATGGGTGTCAGCTGACTCTCATACATGAAACAAGATCAGAACAACATGTTCCCTTGGACTGGTGGTAGGTCTCCTAGTATGCTCATTGCTGGAGGCACATGTGTGTCTCATGAACAAACAGATGTCATCAGGCCATGTCTTCCATGTCTGTTTTATTCAGCCACCCATGACATATTTGTTTTAGCTTTAAGAATATTTCCAGATACCATCCCCTCTCTGATCACAGCCTACTGGGGATCATGAACCCAAGAACCACCTCTTCCCCACAATATGGTGTGTCCCTTGGGCCCAAAGTACTTTTATTTGGTTCTTCTCTTCAAAAGATGCCTCTTGCATAATGATGTGCACAGGCATGCCCCTCCCCCCTGCCACTTCTATACGCTTCTGTTTTCTGCCAAAAACCCCAATGGTCTCTTCCAAGGAAAATAACATGTCTCAAAGGATCAATCCCAGAGGAACTGAGACCATACAGAAATACTAACCTCGTACCCATAACCCGTATTTTTCAGACGATGTAGAGGTATCTAGAAATTGTCTTCCTAAAAAGCACGGGTCCAGGCAACATTTCTCCAGTCTGAAATGTGGGAACTAGACATCACAGCTTGGGCTGTATCTTATTCAAAAGTGTTCCACACAACCCAGTGGAGATTACAAACAGTGGGTAATTGATGTGTTCTTCATTATTATTTTTGGATATCACATATGGATTTTAATCTGCAACTTTGTGTTTATATTTGTTGACAAGTAGGTCAATTTTTAGATACATGGCAAAACAAATAATAATTTCTAGTACAACATTTAGTATATCTGTTAGTATATTTTTTAGTATATCTACTTTTTGAAGTAGCTTTTTTGTTAAGAAATTAGGTATTGTTACATTATGTTCAAGGTAAATTATATGTGCTTTTTAATAGTACTTAATGATTCAGTTAGCTAGTGAACATAAATATATTTAGAGGTTCAGATAACTTCAAATAATAATTATGAACAGATTTATGGTTCCATGGTACTGGTCATAAGTCAACTTAAAAACACAGTAACAGACCATATCTGTATAGTCTCAGCTCCCAGCACACCTGAACAAGGGTTCAGTGCTCTAGATTGTGGTTCTGCTGTGCTGGAAGATGGGAAAGTGCTAGAATATGAATCTTTCTGGGAGTCCCCAAGGACTGTGTTAGAAAACCCTGAATTAGCGGATGCGGTTTAAATTTTTTTTTTTTTTTTACCATTCATTCTTCATGCTTTGTCATGGGAGTTTTCCTAAAGGATTACAAGTTGAATATAGCTTCTTGACCCTGTTGTCCCTGCCCAGCTGGACCTCAGCTTGCCACTGGAGGAGCAGGGACCCCTGGATGCCATCATCCACAAACTGACGGACCACATCCTTGAAGCAGACCAGAATGTTACAGAGGCCCAGCTGCTTGTTCATAGTGTGCAGGTAGATGCATCCAGCCACCTGTGAGGAATGAGAAATGCTTTGCTTAACACATTTGGTAGCACCATCTCTTTTCTAAAATGTTGTGAGTAAAAAAAGAAAGAACATAAAGCATGTTTACTAATGATTGAGATATCAAATGGCACTCTTTAGTATAAGTATATATATATATATATGCAAGGTTAAGCACCAAACTGTTATTTAAATTCATTCACATTTTTATACATGTTTATAACTCATCATTTTGACCATGGTTTTTATGTGAAATTAATCATGAATTTTGTACTGTTCAATTGGTTACTTTACTCATGTGTTCTTGTGTTTCTGAATGTACTTTAGGAATACATTGACGTTCACCCTGAGACTGTGATCCTAGACCCACTCCCTGCTATTCGTACGCTGCTTGACCGCTTCAAGTCTTACAAGCTCATCCACAAACTAGAGGAATGCATGAAGGGTAACTATATGCATATGTTCACGTTTTCGATTCTGAGCTCAAAATTAGATTTTCAGTATTTTTTGTGTTTAGATACATTGATTCCACAGAGCTCTAATTATATATTATACGGCTAGGTTTGGCTCAAAATACAGTTTTAAAATATATATTTTATAAATAAAATATTTCAAAACAATTTAAATTTTTTTAATTATATTTTTAAAACTTTTATTATTCATTATGCCCTCAGTCCAAACTAATGTATAATTTGTGGAAGATATTTTGGAACATCCATTTGTTTCTATCTATCTATCTATCTATCTATCTATCTATCTATATATATATATATATATATGATTCCAGGGAGTAACTGCAGTGTACTAGAGGTAGTCAAAGCTGCAGTGAAGAGCACTAGTTACTTTTCTGGAAACTTTGTATACTTCCTCTTTGTGTTTCTTCAGTACTCCTTTGGGCCTCTGAAATGGTACAATATGGGTTTCTGCTTTTGGTTATTCTGCTGGGCCAGGATAAGATGGGCGTATAGAGGCTTAGGGCCCAAAGCTGCTAAGTCATTCATTCTCTATACCACTTGCACTGTGCAGTGCCATTCCATTCTCTTTCCTCCAGTGGGTGTGATGGTCTTTCTGCAGTAGAAGAGAAAGGTACTGCCTGCAAAGGAAGGTACATTGATGCTGGCATTGGAAACCAAAACCTGATGCAAGTTCATTTGCATGTTTTAGATATCTTACAGCAATATCTGGTCAATTTGGAGCTAGTAAATCATAAACATGTAAATAAGAATATTTATGACATTATTAGAACATTAAAAACACAATCTTGAACATAATTAGCAGCTTCATAGTTCTAGTCAGAAGAACCACAGTAAACACGATGGCAGAGGTTTCTACCTCTTCCACAGAGACCTGGGGATGCCAGATGTCAGCTGAGAAGTAGAGAGAGGTTAACAGCCTTGGCTGCAGGCTCTGTTTCTAACAGAGGAGAGAGCTCTGTTTAGAATTCCAAGGGAGTGACTCTTTTCTTGGGCTCTGTCCCCAGGCAACCGCTTCCATGGCTATTAACTTATGAAACAACACAGCAAGTGATCATGGGAAAAAGAAGATAACACTAATGTACCCGCTGTAATTCACAATCTGCATTTTTACTTTACTCCTTCGCCTGCATTATCCACATACTTCTTTGTGGTTCTGTCATTATCTACATGCTTCTCTGTGGCTCTGTCATTATCCAAATGGGCAATTATTGGAAATAATGATAGAATGACTAAAATAATTAATAATTTGGGCTGTTGGATAAAAAAGCCTTTTATTATGAGTTGACGTGTTGATCCATATGGTTCCCTTACTGTATGCATACTCATCCATGAATATGTAAATAAATAGCATATTCCTTTCCTCCTCATATCACACTTACACATAATCTGAGGTGTATATACCAGAATCACTTTTCTGCATTTTTAATTCCCAGAGAAAATCTTTCCAGTAGTCAACACATAAGAAAACACTTTTAGATCAGAGAAGCCATAAGCTTTTTTTTATGATGTATTTGGTACACTGCTGAATAAAATGAAGAAGGAAATAAACAGATACTAGATACAGTTTATCTTAAAATGTTAATATGGATCAAACAGTAATATTGTCCTTTAGTAAATAATATAACATCCCAATTATTGAGTAGGAATGCATAATACTGAACAAAGAAAGGCTGCTGTCATGATGTCAAAACCTTACAGTGTGACATTTTATCCAAGCTCTGCCAAACATTTTCCTAGGCCACATATTTTCAGAAAGAAAGAAAAGCCTACAACGGGGAAAAACAGAGATAGAGGCTGCTCTTGACATTGGCCTTGTCTATCTGTAGGGCATGCATGCTGTCTCTTGGGTATGTTTGTCTTAGACAGGTTCCATATGGTCACATGTCTTATGTAAAAGATGTCACTGTTTCTTTCCCTAATTTTTCAGAATCATGGTCACAGGCTCAATAAGCAAACAGGTTCACTGAACCTTACCAAACAAAAAGAGAACAAGGATCATACATTATGAGATCCCATTTTTGCCAAACCAAGCAAAAAAGTAACTTTATTTTAGTTAAAACTAATTAGCCATTAAACCAAAAGCAACAGGAAAGTCTGAAGACTCAAATTCTAATTGATAGCTAGGCACATTTGCGATAGCCTTTCATGATTTAGCTCAGATGGTGCAACTGAGTAGAGTGATTGTGCTAATAATGTCCCTGCACCTCTGTGATGACTAGATGGGCGCATCTGTTCTCCTCCATTCATGGTACTCAACAGTGAGTGTGGCCCTGACACGTTAGACCACCTCCATAAGAATGGCATCACCTTCCCTTTCAGTAAGTGCCCATCCTCTGACCTCAGATCCACTGTCAGTGGCCGTCTGCTGGGGCCATACACACGTATGCAGACGAAAACATTTTTCTAGATGATCTGTGTGATGAACATAAATCATTTGATTGGTTCATGTGATTTACTTTTTTGTATTTTCTTCTGTTTCACTGCAGTCTGCAAAACTCAGGTCGCACATGGCACCGACTCCCATGAGGTAAGAAGTCATTTAGGAAACACCGCATTTGCTTAATTCCTTTCCTCATCAATCATTAAACATACATTATGTAATTGGCCCATGACTATTTAATAACTTAAATAGTCTTCCATCACCGTAAACTCAGCCAGAGTGGTCTGCCCTTAGAACACAATGACTGCCATCAGATCTAAGGGACTATTTTGAAACATGTACTGCTGTTTTGAACTGCAATCACCTTGACTTTGAATTATAAGTAATTGTGAATTATTTATCAGGGTGGTAATTATAGCTTAGACTTCCACTAACATACAGTAAAAATCTTTGAATGGTCTCATGTCATGGCAAATCAGTGTGTATAGTGTGGGTCTCACTAATGCTGGATCTAATGTTTGAAATGTGGGATGTCCAAGATTAATATGTTACTAATGTGTTACTTTTAACTGATGAAATGATAGTGCAGGTAAGTTGACGGTCATGGGATTTTATGATTGTGCACAAAAAGATTTTACAGGGATCATAAAGTAAACTGAATTCTTATTGGTCTGTTTTGAATAGCTTTAGCTTAAGGACTTATAGAGTGCAGTTATCTCAGTGATGTGGAAAGAGACATTACCACACCTCAGAAGAGATATGTCTGACTCCCCATGGCTCTAGGACAGGGTGGCATTCTTTACCTATTACTAATACACACCTCTATTTCACATAGTTAGCCTGTTGCAGTAAACTTTCATTTAGTTAATGTGTAACCTGTGGATGTGTCATTGACCATGTTGCCTGCTGGATATATCACTGTGGCTGTATGTCCGTAGATGGCCATCATCTTTAGCAAGGAGGACCTGAAAGACATCAGGCCTCCCTGTGTGATCCAGAGCTTCATCAACCACAATGCTGTGCTTTACAAGGTGTTTGTGGTGGGAGATGCCTACAGTGTGGTAGAGCGGCCCTCTCTTAGGAACTTCCCTTCTGGACCAACAGGTCAGGCCACCCGAGGTCACAGATCCGTCTCAGTAGTCTGACTTAGGTCTAAATATCAATTATTTTGTCCTGGCTACCATCACCTTTAGTTTGTTTATTAAGGCTCTTGGCTTGGCTCCTGTGAAGCCTCTTTGAGACAGTGTCTGTTGTTTAAAGTGTTATGTAAATAAAATCCAACTGAATTGTGTAAAAAAAAAAAAGTTTTCTTGAGTCACAGTCAGTCCTTGATTTAGAAAAATACTGTCATATAAAAGATTTTTGTTCTTTAACAAATGTCTACTTGAGGATCAGGGGAAATACTGTGACTGTAGTACTGTGTTTTTGTAGAGAGCACCATTCAGAAAAAGCTTACAGAAAGAGCACATGGTCTGACGTGTGTGTGATTAGGTATACAGGCTGAGGGAGTGAGGGAGAGAGAGAGTATGTGTGTCTGTGAGTAGGGGGTTGTCCCTCTGTTGCAGTACAGTCCAATAAAAGCTTTTCATAGAATGGCATGCAGGCTTTTAGGCAAGATTTAAAAGGATGTGGACTCCTCTGAAAAGTTATAGTATCTAAAATCTTGCAGGAACACATACATCTCCTTATAAAGGTACTTTATGTGAAGTTGTTTATGAAGTACTCCATTGTTTAAAAGAACCTGAAATCATGGGCAAAGTGAGATTTGAGATAATGGCTCTCTTGAGCTATTCTACTTGATGCAAATTGCCCCTTACTATCTGTAAACCATTTCTTTCTCTTCCCACTGTTAGCTCATGCTCGTGTTAATATTTAATCTCCTATACTTGTCTTGGGGAAAAATTTGCTTTGTTTTACACATGTGTACCAGGCAAACATCTCTGTTTAGATGCTGGAAGAGTAGAGTCAGTTGTACCTCCCACTGGACAATTAAACTACTCACTAATGTCGCAAATCACACTTTTGCAATATAATGTCATTTGTAACACATAGGTTGATATGTAGTTTTGTACAATATAACAGTCTGATAATTAGTAACATTATAATTAAATAAAGGCAAAGGTTTTGCTGTTAAATGTGTTAGTGATGATCACGAAACAACTGAATGAGAAAAGCAAAGTCTCTGTATTTTGAAGATATCTTCAGATTACTTTCCTGGAAATGGGCAAATTGGTGTTTATTGATGTTATTTTCTCCTTTAGACAGAAGAGCTATATCCTTCAACAGTCATCATGTTTCCAAACCTGAGTCCTCATCAGACCTGACCTCTGTGAGTCAACACTTCACTATTTTCTCCTGTTTCTTTCTTCTTTTTGTAAACTTTGTAGTAGTAATAGTAGTAGTAGTAATAGTAGTAGTATCATTATCTAGTCCTTCACTTTGTAATGCTGGTTGTGCAGCATAGCTCCTCCAGGGCACCCCACCTCACTTGGTCTCAGTTCCAGCTGACCTGGTTTGTGTTTGCTTGAATACACTCTTATATTATTTTTATTTGCAGAATAAATACAAACTACAAAAGAAAAATGAAAAAAAAAAAGTGCAGGCAAAGTAAAAATAGACCAGAAAGGACTTATACAAATTACTCTCCCTCAGAGAAAGATAAAAGTATATACATACATTAAATTTAAATATTTAAAAACAAACAGACAAAAAATGACAAAACACAGACACATTGTTAAAAATTTGTGAATAAGAGTATATGATTTTTTACCTGTTTTTAAAGCTGATAATACTGGGAGAGGTTTTTTTAGATGAGGTGGTAAACAGCTCCAGATTGAGGGTCCTTGATGAGAAAGTGTAAACTGTCCAAGTGCTATCCTAATGAAAGCTATAAGAAGGCTATTAGAAGATCTAGGGGAGTAATGATGGACTTGAAAGTTGTATAGAAAGCAGTTGGGAAGAAGATTGCGTGTAGGGAAAATAAACTGGAATATTTTTAAATGGCTAATTTTATACACACTGAGTATTTGAAAAAGTCGACGAGAGTTGACATCATAATTAGCTGAAGTAAACATCCTAGCAAAGTGCTTCTGAAGAATATATAAACAATTAATATTACTTTTGAAAGTACTAGCCCAAATATTGCAGTACGAGAGGTGAGGATAAATCAAAGAAGTATATTTTGTGGCAGTATGCATTTCATTCTTCTTATCAGAGGGACAACTTGGAAGGGCAGTGTCGGACACCTAGGCATGATGTCATTCAGAAGATTTCCAGGTGCTTGAGACATGCTCTTAATGTGTCCTTGTTTGGGATCGACATCATCATCAGCAACCAAACAGGCCAGCATGCCGTAATCGACATCAATGCATTCCCTGGTAGGCTGTTTGCATTTTTCAAAAGCATTACCATATTTATAAAAGAGGGACAAATAAGAAATTGCTTGAATCAGTACAGTATGTTGTATCAATAGGTATGTGATATCAGTTCATCTATATGTTCTTCCTGATAAGGCACATGTACTGTAATTCTCCTATTATATCACACTTAGCTATGCCTGAACAAATTCTGCTTCTAGACCACATGGTGTCAATATAGAGTCAGAGAGGGAGCTGAAGAATTAATGAACCTTATACTTTTTATTAGACAGTTCTTGTGTTTTATTTACAAAATCTCATTTTATGTAATGTTTATTTCTGATTTATTTATATTTACCCTGAAACTTTAACTATTGTTGTTTTAAAGACTCATATGACATATTATCAGTGAACACACCCATATATATCTCTGAGACTACACCTTGTCTTCAAGTCCAGTCTTCATTTCCGAGGGAAGCATTTACAGCATTTAACAGAAAGAGTCAACTTCACATTTTGTTTGCTTTTGTACATACACACAAAGCTCTGATACCAGCACTGATTCTGTCTTTGCTGCTGTGGTGATGAGGTATCTATAGTAAGGCCTGGTTGTGCAGACTCTCCCCAAGGTACACCCAGCAGCTCCCATGATAGCGCAGTAGTCAGGCAACACATCATATCTGCTCCCTATTGCCTCTCTCCTGTCTGTTGATTTATTAAAGATCCACTCCTGCACTATTAAATGATGGCAGTTATTTTTATCTCAGTTTAAATACCACTATAACAGAGATCTCACAGGAAGTTGCAGCACAACTAATCTGCTGAAAGTGAAGTGCAAGCGTTCTAAAGAATGATGTTTTAACTGTTGCCTAGGTTATGAAGGAGTTCCAGAGTTCTTTGATGACCTGCTGACTCACCTAACTACAGTCCTACAAGGCCCCTGTGGGCCCCTCAGAGCCCCAAGCTTGCCTCTGGCCTGTGGGATGCCCTGTGGCAATCTGGGAAATGAAGGCAGCTGCTTGGTGATTGACAGTGAGGAGAAGAAAAAAGGTTCCCATCAAGGTCTGACCTGCTGCAGCGCTGACCTGGGCCTGAACTACCAGCAACACCGCCGGGCCACACTAGCGGCTGACGCCTCCTCCCAGTGAGCCTTGCCTGGCCCTCCAGCAAATTAGCATATTTAATTACTTTTAACAAACCAATTAAACCCTCCTGCCCGCTGAGTGGGGTGAAGAATTTTTCCTTGTGCCAATATATGATCTGTAGCATGTGGTTAATGACCAAAGAAGTACTGATTTTTGTCTTAAGGTTGAAAAGGAGCAATCAGCAGATATCAGTAGATGTCATTTGGTCTATTTAAATCATTTGGTCTATTTTCATGCATCTTGCACTGGACTTTGTTATGGTAAGGTGCCTTAGGAATGAACGGGAATTTCTTTGTACACTGTTGATCAGGGGAAAATAACAGAAGCTTAAATGTAGGTAACCCAAAGCATACCATCCAGCAGGCGGCAGGCAAACCCAACATGGCAAGCAAATCCAACATGACATTTTGTTTTTCCATTTTTGGCCTAAGGAATATGCTGGCTGAATGGAAGGGGTATTCAGGTGAACCCTGGTGCTGGGCAGTGGATTCTGAGCTCTCACATGCACTCTGGGAGTCCAACTGCGTGCAGCACTTCATACTCCGCCACCTGCACTGTTAGAATTATACAGATCATACAAAATGATGAACATCACAGAACAATGTCTAGGTAATGGAATATATTTTAAATGTAATATGTGGAACACTTGTCCTATGGTCCTATAGACACCTTGTGTAAAGACTTTAAATATACATGTCCTGAATTGAGCAACAGTTTCATGCTTGATATGAGGTAAAACACATTACTACCTCGAGTCGAATAGTATGAGATTAGTTGGGATAATCTATTTCAGAGGTCCTCAGGGAGTCATAGCCAGTCTACCTGTGTAGTCTGATTCAGCTCCCAAGTAATAGAGACATAATAGCTCTGCTACTATTGTTTATGTGATGAGCTCCTGAACTGGTCCAGATGGCCATCCCTGAGGACAGGAATAAGAACCTTTGACCTATCTAGCTGTACCAGGAACAGATAACTCACTGCCCACCTTAGTCTCTTGGGACTTTTAATGAGTACATATGACATGATACATTTTCAGTGACAGTTTTTACACACTGTTGTATAATTAAGTTTGTAGGTCAGATACCATTGTGCCTTTCAGCTTCTGTGTTGCTATGATTAATACGGAGTGTACAGTATGTACAATGTGTATATGTTGTATTTCCTAGATTTTAAAGGACAGAAAGAGACACTATCCACATTTTATGTCCCTTTACATGAGATAAAACAGACATCCAGAGAATAAATACTAAAATTTAATCACACCTAATGTTATCGCCATATTTTGCAGATTTTAACCTATGACTTTGACATTCTGAGACTGAGTAGATCATCTTTAAGTTGCATAGATTCATTTACTTAGCACGAAGCTGTTTGCTTGCAGAGTTTCATACTAATACAAATAACTATATCATATTGATACAGATAACATCATCATGTTATTTAATCATTTAATTATGATCATCAGATAAAAACATTATTGCATTAAGATCCATCAGGCACAGAAACCATAAAAATAATATATACCTTCATTGTGTATAAATTCAATTCCCAATCTTTTAATTTTATCAATTATGATTATTATAGCATTTACTCAGTGGCATTTTTGCATGGTAGTTTCTTTGACAAGCAAGTAAGATACTTAAGTAAAGCTGAAGCAGGGGACCTGGGTACAAAACCACTGGGAGCATGTCTTTCATTTTTTTTTTACCAGAGGTGGCACTGTGAAGCATCGTGTTACCAGAGTGGAAGAGAAAAGGGTGAGAGCCAAAGTGGAGAGTGCCTGCACTGCCATGGGTGAACTAGTGGGGAGGAGAACTTCACCTTGGCAGGGCATAACCTGGCTTTTGAAGGCAGGGAGATGGTGGCTGGTGGAGGGGATGAGTGGAGCAGCAATGGGCGGCCCTCATTCAGCCACGGCGCAACTCATGCAGCTTCTGAGCCACACTCTCCAGTTCAGACTCGATCGCAGCCAAGCCCTCAATCTCACCCTCCTACAAAAGACAGAAGGGAAAGCAGAAGAGTTGAGGGTACTCCAACTCCATGGTTTTCCTGAAACTATTATTGTCATTGTTTCAGTGCTCAGGCAAGGGCTGCTGAGTAAACAGAGTTCATTAAAAACACACAGCAATTTTGAGACTGCTGACATCAGTGCTAGTTCAGGGGAACCATTGCTAGAAACCCACAACCTCTCAGGAAACACTGTAAAAGCAGTACCTCTGTCTTCTTGCTGGCACTACCCTCCTCTTCTCTCCGGTCCTCTGGGTCCCTCCTTGCCATCATCTGGAGATCCTGCTCCTCAGGGCTCTTCCACACCTCCTCCCCCAGCTCTGATGCCTCTTTGGAGTGGTGCGGCACCTCCTGCTGGTCGTAAGACCTTGCGCTCAACTCGGCTCTCTTGTGGGCCAGCTGCCTGGCCTGACCCCAGCGTTTCAGCCCAGCTTCCTCCACTACTGTCTTCTTCTCCACCAGTTTCTGCTCATCCTGGTTTTCCTCTTCCACAGATTTCTTTGCCTCAGTATGTTGATCTGGAACATCCGGCCCCGCTCCCTCATCTACTGAAAAAAGACATTCATATTCATATCTTGATTCATATTGCCCTTCCATCTGTCTGTCTGTCTTTCTCTCTCTCTCATTCTCTCTTACTCCTCCATTTTTTATTACACCCACCTCCCTCTCCTCTAAAGGGTCTGACATTATTCACACAACATCAGCAAAAAGAACACTCAATTTAATGAAATCTCCTGTCAGATGACTAATAGTGTCCGACATTCACAGCTGACGCTCCCAGAGGCAGCGCCCCGCCCCGCCCTCAGTCTTAACCAGAGAGACATGAGCAAATGACCAGGATAATGAATTTAAGGCTAGGGATACACCAAACTAACAATGAAGAGCTAAAACCAAGAGTGAGCAACCCATGACTGTATTGCATCAGCTCAGTCGCCTATCGTCGCCTATGTGTATTTACACTCAAACACATCAAATAGACTGCAGCTTATGACACGCACATACATTCTGCACTTGTACAAAAGAAAATAACTCAAAAGAAGACTGTTGCTCCCAAAGGTGCAGAGTGTCACTTCTTCTTGAGTGTCATCCTTCCAGAAAATTGAATATGGAAATGTCAAATGTTCTTTATGAGCTCCTTTCTTCCATAAAATGAATATGGTAATGACAGATGTTCCACATGTTCTATTGATAGCACAACAAAATTACTTTCTTTGGTGCAAAATATAATACTAGCCAAGCACATTGCCTCAGTAAATCAAGCCACAATGTGACAAAACACCCTTATGCAGTTTATGTCTCTATTATCTTGTTTTAAGTCAAATTTAGACAGTCAATCAGAAAAGTCTTCCTCATGGTCAAAATCCAACACAGATTCAACATGCACAATTGACCAAAACACTGAGAAGGACCAACTAATGGTGCAGAACACACTGTACTTAGTATAAGCAATGGTGGGTCATCGACACTCTCCAATGGCCTGATGCTATCTGACGGCCGATAGTCAGGTCAATGTGTCCATAGCCTAAAACGACTATAAATGGCAAAAAGCCTTAGCAAAGCCTTAAATTCACTGCACAGTCAGAGGCACTGGGCTCTGTTTTCTGTTCATGCCACTATGTTCACCAAACAAGGCCTCTCGAGCATGCTTTGCTCCTGGGTCCCCCACATACACTACAAAGCTAATATGTGGCAAATTGCTCTACTTAATGCACTACAAATGGATCTCATCCTCTTTTCAAATCTCTGTCTCCCTCTTTTTCTCAATTTCTTTCCTTGTCCATCTTCCTCTCTTTGTCAAACAAATACAAGCTCTCATTGACCTTTCCAGAATTGGAATTATGTCATTATTGATTTTGCATTCATCCACTGTGGTGAAATAAATCATTAGACCACTAACTATTTTAATTATACAGTCCCATGGGTATGAGGCTGTCAGTTCTCTTAAAAATATGCCCTTATAACCCAAAGCAAATGCCCCATCAATGTGCTTTTGCTCCCTACAGGTTAAAGCACACCACCTTCCTCCTCTTCTATGCCGGAATGCTTCTCTTGTTCCTCTTTGTTTTCTTCTTTCTTTGTGATGGCCTGCTTGCCCTCATCTTCCTCACGTTCCTTCTCTGAGATCATGGAGTGTGGAATCTCCTCGCTCATCTTCGCCTCCTCCTGGACAGGGATCTCGTTGTGCTCCCCTGACTCCTGCTCCCTCTCTTCTCTCTCCTCGGCTCCTACCTTCTCCGCCCCCACTCTTGGTCTCTCCATGGCAACCAGCATTGACTGATCTGCTAGGATTATGAGCAAGGGTAAGGGAAGGGTCAACGCTCAGCTCTGCATCTTATCTACAGTGCTATGGATCCAGAACATGGCCCATCACTCTCTACTTAAAACTGAATACAGGAAGAAAGGAAGGAATGATGTAAGGAACTAACCACAGAATGGAGCATAAATAAACAAATGAATAAATAAATTAATCAATTAATGAAGTTAAAATGTACATTGTGCCTATCTTGCATATCTTAATTCTCATCCAAAACCAACTCTATGTATTTGATGCATTTCACTTTGTAAAAGGGATACTTTATTTGATTGAAGCTATATAGTAATAAAGCACTGAGGCAGAATGAGATTAAGAGACAGAGACCCTAGATTAAAACAGGGCAAGCCATCATTTTCATGTGTCATAAATGCCAAAGAGTCAGCCACCCTTGTCTTTTGATCAAATTCGACACACATAAAATCTCACCTGACCAGTCTAGATTGTTATTAGCTAAGTAAGAAACTGCTCCACACACTGCAAGATCCAGAAACATCCCTGATTAGATCACATTTTGCCTTAAGGAGAGGCGACACTCGCCAGGAGAAATATTTTGGATTCCATAGCATCTACATAGAAACACGTACAGCAAAAAGAGAAAGCAGAATGGAGTTCTCACCTGCAGTGCCCTCCAAGTCTTTGAGTTGTTGGCTTTCATCATTAGGACCATACTCCACTTGCTTCTCAGTTCTCTCATTGGCTCCTGAGGGGAAGGAACGTGGTCTTAAACAAATGCCTTAAGAAAAATTTACACACACATCGGCTAAATTGCTCCTTTGCAAATACTACTGGATGCAAACCTCAGATTCTCACCTTCAGCAGCAATATCTTGCAGCTCTTGGAGAAAATTGTGGTGGCGCAAAATGGTCACCAGCCTGTCATCTGCAACACACGCACGCACACACATTCCATTTCAGTGGAGTCAGTGGTTCTATTGTTCATAATGGCCTTTGCAGTTTTCAATACTTTGATTTGATTTCTTAAAGTTAATTGCCCTGACATTTACTGCCACTTCTGCAGTTATACAGTTAATCACTGACAATCGGGGGAAAGGGGGAGGGGAGAAAAACAGAAAAGGGAGAGAGTGAAAGACAGCGGGGGGGGGGGGGGGAGAGGTTCTTTAGAATATGAGCAGCCATGTCTGCATTCTTTGTAGATAAACATAAATGGAAAAGCTCAAACTCCATTTTAATTCATCTTTCCTCTCTCTCTCTTTCTCTCTCTCTCTCTCTCTCTCCCCAAAACACTCTGTTTCCATCACAGCTCATCTCGATGCCATCCTGCCTTTGTCCTTCCCATCATCACTCTCTGAGGTGTTGCATTTCTTCACAGTAAGCGACATATCAGTAACAACAGACATTCTGCTAATACCGAGATTGATTTTCTAACTAATGGAAGGTCAAAGTAAAACGTGCCACATTCTATAATTGAATAGTGAAGGGCTGATTGTATTTTTACAGCTTTATGCTATTGGGACTGTTTGTATGATAAGGCCATTTGTTTATTTAAACCCTTATATTTATAATGAAATGATTGTGCAGTATTCGGATAAATAAAAAGCAATTAGGTCACTGTAATTGATTGTTTACCCTATTCACATAATGAATGTATGAAGATATATTAACTAATACTAATATCACATACTGTATACATGACTAGAGCAGTCCTATTTCTTCTAAACAAAGATTTGTAGCTCACCAGTCATGAGGGTTTCCCGGCATCCCTGAGACACTGGGATTGAGTGCGGTTTAGACAGAGCATCTGTAAGCACCTCCACTATGCATTTGATTACCTATTGGTGAAGTGTAGAAAACATGGGAAGAAGCTTTATTCAGTGTAGGATTCAACACGTTTTAATCACTTGATGATTTACTTGTGTACAATTGCATATGAATTACAAATTCATATTACTTGCATTCCTTAAGAGTAAACATTATATATTTACAAATATGCAAATATTGTCTTTACTTAAACACTACTCAACAACCATATTGCTTTTCACTTTGTATTCAGTGAATGTCATTTCTTTGTTTCAATCCATCTCCTCTTCCTCCTCTGCCAACTGATTTCATACTCTCCCGAGGACAAACATTAGATTCTCTCATTAGGACCAGCCAGCCACTCTTAGTAATGCTATGGCACACTGTTGAAATGGCATAATCAATTTATTAAAGAGCCAAAGCTGTCCAGCTGGTCATTTAATATGTCAGACTGTGGAATAAAATGTTATTTCAGATGGATTATTGGGAAGAGTCTTTCACTGAAGATCTTTCACTGTGTTGAAGGAATTTTTTATACATTTATTTAATATATTTATATTATGTAGATTGTGCCATTCTTTCTCTCTCTCTCTCACACACACACACACACACACACACACACACACACACACACTTTCACTTGATGAAAGTTGACAAAAGAAAGGATTTAAATAACTATAGGATTTAATCCAGGATTTAAATTACTACGTCACTGTGAAATGTAAGGAAATTTGGTATTGGTCACTTTAACAGTGGTTTGTACTGCCAGGAGCAGCTGTTTGTTTAGTGGAGTCATGTCACTGAGTCACAGTTGATAACCAGTGTGCTATCCCACACAGTTCCAGATTAAGCAACACTGAATGTTAGTTCCACAGTTTGGTGTATCCAGTTCTTTGACATCAAATGTCATCTTAATAATGAGCATCTGGAAAATTGTCTTTTATTGCTGTAGGCATAAACATAATAATGGTCCATGATCCTACCTTGACATCCGCATGATCCACGTGACTAGGAGACACGGGTATAGAGAAAACTGTAAAAACAGTTTTTACTTTGATTTAGAATTTGGCAATCTGACGCATTTTCGTCTACATCGACAATAAAAGAAAAACATCAGTTCATTTTGTGGTTAATATTGTGAAACTAGCGTGGTTACTACTGTGAAACGGATGAACAACATATTTCTTACATTTTGAATCGGGCAATATGGCAAACATACTTAAACTGTCGTTTCTTGCGGAAAAGTAACACATTTTGAGTGGTACTTTAATGTGACATTGCTGCCGCCACTATATTACCGCTGTCCTTGGTGCTGAAAGGACAGCAATCTTTCGCAGATTTCGTCTAAAAGCACGACTTCATATGAAATCAAATAAATACAAAGCATCTTCATATTAGAGTGCTTTTTACTTACCATACTTTGCCAGAATAACGAAAATAACGTATCCCCGTGCTATCATTGTGATGTGAAGAGTAGTCAATGGATCTGCTAAGAAACAACACACCTCAGATGAATCACCAATCTTTCTTTCTTCCCCTCACTTTTGGAAGAGTAAAGAAGTGAGAGTTAATTATGGATGCATTCTGTGAACCAGGCGTCCACCCTTACTAATCACAGGAATCACAAGCTCCACAAAATCGGATATAACACAGCGTCGTAGTACATTAATGGCACTACTTACTTACTGCAACGGTGAATGCTTTATATAGGCAGTGGACAGGAAATGACATCACTGTAAAGACAAAAGCGTTTCGTATACCTTATCAAAAAAGACTGAGTATCTTTGTTCAGCAATAAGTCTTAGTGGATCGTTCGAAATACCACGTTGTAATTTCCATATTTAATGGGTGTAGTAGACGCGTCTAAAAATGTAGCTAATGTGATTATTTAAAAATCTGATCAAAAATTTTACTATTAAAGGTCCAAAAATGTGACCATACGCCCACTCCAAGCTGCATCCATATTTTATTTGTTAACTTATTTTTTGTTTGTTTATTTGTTTGCTTGCTTGCTTGTTTGTTTTGTTTGTTTTAGGACTCTAAAATAATGGCTGTAGCATCTTCATACATTTATTTTACTTTAATTAAATGTGTATTAATTTTAACAGTATTTATTTACACACTGCCTGGACCAGGTTTATTGATCTAACTTTATATTGAAGTTAGTTTTATTCCCTTTTTCCAAAGCACAGTTCAATTAGAATCCAACTCCATTAGATCTTGGCAAAGCCAGTGATTGATTAAGCTCCAGAGAGCAATATATAGCAACACTGCGGCAACAAATTTATTGAAGACAGTACAGATGCATTTGAATAAATACAGTGAAGCTGTTCACAATGTACATACAAACAAGATGGAGAACTCAAGAGCACAGGTGACAGAGGAAATAAGAAAGGGATAAGACAAGCACTCTGGATGGACACTTTCTTATATTCAGATAACTGGCCAAAACGTCACATCATAAAATGCCATAGTGTTACCATCATAGTGTATATGACCCCCCCCCCCCCCCCCATTTTTCTTTTCAGTCCTAAAATGACCTTTTTTTTGAGGTCACTATCCAGGTTATGGTTAGGGTGCATTCAGCACTACAATTATGTGAATAAACTGTAATTTCATAAATTACAGTGGCTGGAAAAATATTTTTTGCTGTGCTGTGCGTCATCAGATTAAAAGGACCTAGAAATGCTCCTATTACTTTGTCTGCATATGAAATAGACAAATCACATCTGCCTGCTTTTGTGTATAAATGAAATAGAGAAATCATGTCTGCCTGCATTGTATGTGCCTCTATTCTATGTGTACAGAGTGAACTGATACTTCCCTATGTTTATTTGCACTGATTGGACAGCATTTACAGGAGATTATGTTTCATACAACTTGCTCTGTATATATCAGGTAAGGTAAATGAGAGCAAGCAGATCACATGGCTGATGATATAGAATGAAACATTAATGAAAGTCAAGGATTCAAGTTTGGTTTATTTGTCACATATATAGTCATACACAGTATAACTCGCAGTGAAATGGATTCATGCTTGGTTTTAAGTATACAGTCTTTGAGTACATTATGATCAATCTGTGCTTCTATCTCTACATTTATACATTACATTTATTTTAAAAAAGCAGACATGAACTTTTGAATGTATATAAAATCCTGTCTCATCCTTAGAGTGGGTGGTCATATCTTTCCTCTTCATCTTTGTCATTTACTATCACAATGTTGGGTTGGTTCACCACTAGTTGTTTATCTGTCTAGATTTGGAGGTCCTATGGGGTCTTAGCCTTATTACTCTCTACTAGGTGACAGACACATTGTAGACAACTTTGTTTGCAATGTTAATGAGTACATTAGGGTTTACATTTTTTTTTTTTTACACAAGTTTTGTAAAACCATTTCTTGAGTGTTAATTTATAATTGGGTGACTGTCCTATCATACTACAATAAATTATTCAATAATCTGCAGAAAGAGCAATAAGCAGAATGTTTTTCATGTTTAGCTTGTCAGTCATATATTATTGGCTTGCAGGTCATATGACAAATCAATACTTGTCATAACATGAATCTGGACAAGCTTTGTTCTCCATGCTGCTGTAAAAACCATTTTTTAGCCTACAATTTTCTGTAAAACTGTCACTGCAAAATTCTGTCTGTGTGTGTGTGTATATATATATATATATATATATATACACACACACACACACACACACACACACACACACACACACACACACACACACGCACACGCACACACACACACAAAAAAAAAAACATGTATAAAAAATGGTGAGATGGAATAGCTCTTGTTTCTTGTTCAACCCGTTATTCTTTCTTTGAGTGCCCCCTAGAGGTTACTCTCTGTACATACTGATTTCCCATGACAGGTCGTTAGGCAGCTTATGTAAGATACAATGTTCCACATTTTCTCACAAGGGAGCCTTTATACAGTAAGCCCAAATCAGAATCTTCTGGTAATTAACATTATAATAACATGATCAACCAACCAATAGAAAACCAATGCCATAAAAACAGTCTTAATATTAGAACGGCAACAATGTAACTGTGCGATGCTAGGCACCCCTATAAACATACAGGTTACAGTGTTGAGATACTTTTGTGCTTTCAGATCAGAATAAGAAGGCATACACAGTTAAAATTTAATAAGATGCTTGCCTGATAGTTGTTAATACCATTTCCCAGTCTCAAATTTCCTGTTTTACAACCTACCAAGATTCTAATCAAAGAGACAATAAAGTAGGTTGGCGTCAGCACCAGCTGACTGTTTGCCCTGTATCAAATGACAATGTAACTGTTTGCTCTAGAAAAGGCCAGCAGTGAATGAATGAACCTGATGCTTTTTATGGAACCCACCTGTATGGCCATATTTGTGATGGGAAATAATTATCTCTGACATAAAAGGCTTTCAGAATACAGTGGTGCTACCAGACATGATCTGTCCTCATTTCAGTGTATTATTTTTAACACTTAATGAAGCCATTTTCTAGAACAAGAATACTTTGATTCTTAAAAGACAACATATAAAAGAGCAAATGCATGCATACCTGTTCCAAAAGCTTTATTTGTAGAGACCAAAAGCACATCTCAGGTTACAGCATCTGAAAGCTATTATCTAATTTCTGTGAGCATTAGGTAGTTTTCATACAACCTGCCTTTAACCACACTCTTAAAAGCCACTACACTTTACTCTAAATAGTCAGCTCCTTTGACCTCTCAACCATAATGCATTTTCAAGCTAACCTCTGGCCATTTTTGCTCAGATGAGCTTCAGTTAGCTCACACAATTACCTTACCTGACTAAATCAATTAGTGCTGCATTAGCTCAAGCTAAATGCAGTCTGCACCTGCTGCCGCCCCTGGGCTGAAATGGAGCACATCCAGTTAAATAGATGATAGATGGATGGATGGGCCAGGAAAGATTGTTGGGTTAGTGCACACAATGTTCTCAAGCAGATGGTTCTGTTTTATCATTGCAGGAAGATGACTATCACAAAAGTAAGCAAATCAGCTGTGGTGACTTTTCTACATGCACAATTCTACGACTTTTCCTCATTACTACTTCTCACATACAATTGTATGTTTTTTCCCTTCCTTTCTTTTCTTCTAAGCTGTGAATATAACATTGTATTGTTCTTTGCTGGATTCATTTGAGAGTCCATTCGAAAAGAGAAAAACTAAAAGTGCCAGTGGTCGGTATTACTCATGGCTGATCCATAGCAGCGATGGTCCCTGATGCTTCATCTACAGGTTTTAGAAGTAGGTCATGTTGGTGGCCCACCAGAGGAGAACGAACGCTAAGGTGAACATGGTAGTGTGGAGGCCTGTAGACACAGGCATCCCAGGCTGAGAACCAGCCTTGACAGCCTTAGGTTTAGTATAGATGTAAGGGTGGTCCTGAGTGTAGTCCGTGGAAGCAGAAACAGAGGGGGTAGCATTCAATATGAGTCCTAAATTCTATGTAATAGCAATAAACAGCAGTAGTATTAAGAACAGTAATGGGTCTTACCACAGGAGGACAGATGAGCTGAATTGGGTTTGAAAAGCTTTCCACAATACATTTCTCCCCTTCAGGTTGAAACTGCATGCATGACAAAGGGAATTATCATTTTGCATGGAATTTAAGATTAAATTTTAGATTATTATAAATAAGGTTTTACATTATTTCTAGGATTTAAAAGATCTGAAATGTGTGTCTAAATGCTTACACACACAAAATTTGAATTATAAATCCTACTAATGGAAATGTAAATCTTCAGCTCTGCACCCTAAATAAGCACAGATTGCAGCTCAAGGACCTAATGTCCAGTGGATATAAAAGGGATTTTGCCAAGTACACCAAGTAATCTTGTTAAAAATATTCCCTTAAAATAGTGGAGCGAGTGTGAGTCAACATTAATCCCACCATGTTGTTCCAGAGGCCCTTGGCCAGCTCCTCATGTCCTTTCATGGTGAAGTGAAAACAGTCAGGGGTGAAGAAGCTCAAGTCAATCTTTCCATTCTTACAAGGAGAAGAACAGGGTGTAAGAAAATATTAACCTCCTGCCTCCAACCACACACACACACACACACACACACACACACACACACACGTGTACACACACAGTACCTTCTGTTCTTTATCAACATCTGAATTTTCAATGGACTTTTATTATTGCATTACATGGAGCTATCAGCACACAGGGCATCTCTTACCGAAAGCCGCGGAGGATCTGTATGTTTTAGAAATGGCTGAAGAACTACAGCGAAGTCGCTCTTAAAGAAACGGTCAGTGTTGAGAAGCTGTTCCAGAGCACTCTGAGACAACAGATAGAACTCAGTTTGGCCTGTTGTCAGCACTACTATCAGTTTATAGGATGCAGGTTTAGAGGGTAAACTCTCCAGCTTTATTAGAAACATCTGCCATGGGCCTACATTCATGGGACACTTTATTAAGGACACTTATATTACAGGTGTATTGTATGATTATACTGTAATTAGCCTGTTGACATGTGCATAATAACATAAGACACCCTTTATCTTATTCATCATTGGTCAGTTCCTGATCACAGGATCATTGCTGGTCAGATGTTATTTGAGCGGCAGACCATTCTCAGGGCATTAACTCTGCACTGGGTTGTGGGTGTGGCCCTGGTAAAGGTTTAGCAGGTAGAGAGCATTGTTGCTTGGGCTTGTACATGTGTCACTATGACTGCTCAGATGACAATGACCCTGTGATCAGAAACTATTGAAGATTATTAACAAGACCTGGGAGATGTCACATAAATTGTACATAGCATCAGATGGGCATAGCATGATCAAATAACCAATTCATAAATTAATCAATTAATCAATTATTAAAATATGACAGATTAGACTTAACGTTTGTGCAAAAGCAGACAACACTATAGGCCCCACCAAACAATCTGGTGACAGTCCATTCTCTGATACAGGACATGCATACCTGGAATTGTAGGTTGACCTCTATCAGCTCCTTAAGATCAGCAGAACCTGAGGCTGGCTTCACCAGACAGGAGCAGAAGGATCTGGGATGATTGGAAAACAGAAGTGCCAGAGAATAAGAGGCAGTAACAGTTTGGAGCATCACAAAATGAATAGATGAACTGAAGGTTAAACATCTACCAGAGACTAAAATCTCAGTCATTAATTAGATTAACCTTCAATATGCAGCATTAACAGCCTTATGTTGGTAGAGCTATAGGGCAGATAAAATGTTACCATTCAATCAAGGCTTTAATTTCAAGATGATGTAGCTCAACATTAAAGCACAGTTTTGTGTAATATGGTTTTGAATGTGTACTGTATAAGAAAAATGATAGATTAACTGGAAAAGTAGTTCAAAAAGTAATTGAGTGATCTAATATTCTTCTGTTGTTGGGCAAATACTTTTAATATCCAGTTTGTATTGTTAATATTTTTTTCACTTTCCAAACTACTAAGAGGCATCCAGTTCTGAGGAGCAGAGAAGCATAGAGTAGGCCTACCTCTGGAGCAGACAACCTAGGGTGGGCTTCTGTACCTCCCGCAGGCCCTCCATTGCTAATATCTGGACTACATTAACTATCATTCGGGGCACCTGCTCAAAAACAAAAGGAAGTCATGCAGCTTATGCAAGGAAAACACAAACGTCTGTGAAACATAACTCTCAGATGGCTTTCATTCTTTTTTGTCAGTAAAATTGATGGTCAATAAACATCTCCTTAAAGTGTCTATGATCCTGATCGTGATTGTTAATAGCATCATCTACACGATATGACTATATGGCTTAATTTTTCTATCTTGCCTCTCTAGAGACCCTTTAAATACTCTATTACCTCATTCATCAGCATCTCCAAGGACATGGACATGTAGTGTATGAAGTTCTCCACTGAAAAAAGGGTCTGTGTATGCAATGAGAAGAAAACAAATTAAGTATTCCCTTCTTCTATAAGAACATGGCATATGTCTGGATTTGTAAGGGTACTGTGCTATTTGTAAGAGCTGATGTATAATGTCTGTGGATACCCCATTTTGTGAAATATGTTCAGGTATATTAGTCCTACTAGTCCTAAGAACAACAAAGCCTCCCCTGTCATACAGATGACCATGATTTACATTGTCTCATCACCTGAAGATTTTATTCATAAGCATCTCTTTCATATGCTGAAGAGTACAAAAAGTAAATGTCTACATAGTGCCACACAATTTATAAGTTCTGTAAAATACACAACAATGTATTTCATGCCATTTTCAAATTATACTTTTACGTGGTGTACCATGAACACAATACCTTATCTTTGCAGTAATCACAGATGTCATTCATGCCAATGAGAATAGTGAGCAGTTTCCAGTCCTCATCAAAGTTAACATCCTGTAGATAGAGATTAAGAGAATTTTTTTTTTAAACCATAGATTTTTATTTGCTTCCGGTTCAGATAAGAAATGTACCAATCTCACCTTCAGCACTCTAATTAAGTAGGCACTGTAAAGCTAGACATAGTAATATATTAGTAAGGACAGTCCATAGCCTGGAAGCACTATGGGCAATACATGAATTACATTTTGGTTCTCACCTCATTTATTTTCAGGGTGTCAATCAGATGTCGAGTTTGTTCAGGTAGATTACTTGGAAGGAAAAACAACACATAGTTAACACTTATGAATCATAAAATAATTGTATTATATAGTTTAAGGGTGCCCAACTGTAGTCCTGTAGAGTTAGAGCCCTAATCCCTAAAACCTGATTTAATGCAGGCATAGAACTGTGTAGCATTTTAATAACTCAGTCAGGTGCACTGGAATAAACTTTTCCAGGACATGAGTTCCCAGGACTGGACTTGGTCACCCCCGATTTAGTGGTTATGTAATACAGAAAATGTAGAAAACATGTACACACGTCACACATCCAGGTGCACTTCCTTTAACACTTGGATCTCTAATAAGCAACACGTATGGTTGTTTTCTAAATACACACTATATACACACTATTACTGCTACTGTTTTTTAAATAATTTTTTTTTCTTCATTTTCCCCCAATCCTCAGCATTTTTATGGCTCTCTCTCTCTTTCTGTACCACAGCACACAGACCTTTGATGTGGGTATAGCCTGTTAGTGCATATTCACCACAAGAACATTAATCAAACAACTCTGCTAATACAACCACTTACACATTCCTTTAGCTTTCATTCTATATGTGTTCTCAAAAAACCCCATCCATGGACATCTTCAATCTGAATATCAACTCAGATATGTTTACACTGCCGTCACCACTTATACAAGACATTTGGGGGAGTTTATTATGAAGAATGGATTAGTGATACGTACAAGGTGTTGTGCCCAGTAATGGCGAGGTTAAAGCCAGTCTCATTAACTGGAGCTGGAGTTCCATGGACAGTCTTGCATGGAGCAGGGCCCACAACACTGGGATTGAAGAGCCTGAGGAGATCTGCAACACCCAGAATAGCACAATCAAGATCTATGTATATAAAAAGTCCTAAGAACAACAAAATACTCTGTAGTACACAGTTATGTCCATTGTACCATGTTTTAAAATTGCAGTGGAAGTGGGATAATTCTTAATGTTTATATGCTGAATAACAGTAAATGGTACTTACTTGCAAGTGTTATAACATCTTGAAAAGTCCCATGGCCACCAATGCTACAAGAAATATTCTATAGTGATTTAAGTGTCATTAGGAAAAAAATAATTCACTAGGGTAGCTAAGCATTAGGTTCTACATTCATATGAGGAGCAAACTTATAAATAAATCAATGAGAATAAATACACAAATAAATAAACACACCCATTGCTGAAATACACAAATAAATAAGCATTAATTAGGAAATAAATAGGAGACATTATTAATAGTAAAAAGATTTTAAATGGAAAATATTCCATAGTAAGTTAAAAATAAAAAAAATGTTTCAAAATATTTTGGGATAAGAATTCTAAAATTCTTTCTTGTGATACCTTATTAAATTCCTTTCTTAAAAGACCTTACTGAGTAATAGCATTATCTGATGATATTAAAAGTAAGACACTTGAAACAAAAAATTGCTTCCAAATCAGAATTCTTCATGACTGACAAAAATGGTGCCTCTTTATACTTGAATGGCCTATATAACATTATGTATAGGTCTGATCCCAGCAACCTTTAAAAGAAAACCTCAGCCTTCTGCTGATAGCAGATTGATATTTTCATATTCTCTCACATTTCACTTGCAACTTGCTTAAAAATAAGAGTTAATGAGGCTGAGGTCTGATGGTGGAATAAGGCACTCGCTAGTTCTTATTCTAGGGGCCTTTTTAACAGCCATGTCTGCCTGTTCATTACCAGAGTGTCTACAATGGCGCTGCAAAAAAAAAGAATATCGTAGTTCTGCTTCAATAAGAAAAAATGCACTTTAGGTAAAGCGTAATTATGGGTTGATCTATATTCAAGACTTCACAAATCACAAGTCCATTGTTGTGCATTTTCAGTGAATTCCAAGGCTAAAAGCAAAGCACAAGCCTCAGCTGTAAGGCAGGAACTTTGTCCTGGAATGCAGATGCCATTGGGCTGGTGCCCAATCACTAGTGCAGCAGACCCACAACTGTACATTTCATATCTATCTGTGTATATAGGTGTATAAATAGGATATCTGCTTATATCTTGTATCTGCTTAAGCTCATTCTTAGATATAAATAGGAGTTATAGCCTTCATCAGAATTATAAACAATATACAAATAAATGCAAAGACACACACACACACACACACACACACACACAATATTATATATATATATATATATATATATATATATATATATATATATATATATATATGCTTAAAGTATACAACAGAAGTGAGTATACCCTTGTGCAATATCACTTAAATGTCAAATGAATCAAAATTGGATCACTGTACAATAACTGCATTACAAATTGAACAGTAGGGTATTTGTTCTCATATAAGAAAAATGAACATTTTATATGTATTATATTAAAAATACCCCACAGTATGAATTCAATACAACAAAGGTCAGTACACCTTTCATTACTGAGATTTTACATATTTTATTTTTCATTTCTTCATTGTTGATGACAGACTCAATCCTCCTCAGCATGTGTTGTACACATTTCTGGAGAGATGTTCTGCCATTCTTCAGGCACCATTTTTTCTGCTTCTCTTTGGTGGAGGGGCTGTGTTGCTCTATCATTAATTTTAAAATACTGCAATGGTGTTCGAATTTACATCAGGTGGAATATTTGAGCAAGTGATAGTTTTCACTTTTTTCTTCTTTAGAAGCTCTTTTGTGTGATTTTGGCAGTGATTTTAGGATTATGATGATGTTGGAATATTTCTCTTCTGCCAAGCATCTGGTGACTTGAAGTCATCTGGTCAGCAAGTATTTTGTATATCCACAGGTATTAATGGTACCATCTATAAATGTCATTCTATAAGTCATGAGAACTCAATAATGCTGTTTTGAGTTCCATTTTTGGGCTTATAGGTTGTTAAATTCACCTAACAACTTTTTTACTCATGCAGCCCCGTCTCTTCACACTCCACCCTTGTGGCCATGTTTATGCCAGACACACTGGACTGAGCCAAGCAAATTTATCTTGGTCTCATCTGACCAACAATGTAGTCCTAATATTCATCAGGGTTCTCACTATGTTCATTTTTCATACAAAGTTGAATCTCGCAGTTTTTTTGCTGTAAACTTATTCTTAGTTTACAGCATTTTTTTTCACACCTGCCTAAAACATTTGCACAGTACTGTAAATATAGATATTAAAACCACTGAGAGGTCAAGTGTGTAACATTGATTATATCATTAAATTGGCAGTTGCCAAGGGGTGGGATACATTAGGCAGTAAGTGAACAGTCTTGGAGTTGATGTCTTGGAAAAATGGGCAAGCATATAGAGCTGACCGACTTTGTCAAGGACATAATTGTGATAGCTGTACAACTGGGTCAAACCATATGCAAATCTGCAGGTCTTGTGCAGTTCAGCCAGAGTGCCAGTGTTGACCACTGATCACTGCTGAAAGCATCTACCATGAGCATGTGAGCATCAGAACTAGATCATGGAGCAATGTAATAAGGTGGCCTGGTCTGATGAATCATGTTTTCATTTACAACATCTGAATGGCAGGATGTGTGTGCATCTCTTACCTGGGGTAAGAGACCATGCATGGAAAGAAGGCAATCCAGTAGAGGGAGTGTGATGCTCTGGGCAATTATTTATTTTGAAACCTCAGGTCCTGTCATTCATGTGAATGTTACATTGACATGTACCACATACCTAAGTATTGTGGCAGGCCAAGCACACCCCTTCATTGCAATGGGATTTCTTAATGACAGTGGCCTCTTTCAGGGTAATCCACCTGCCACACTGCAAAAATTGTTTACGAATGTTTTGATGAACTTGACAAGATTTCATGGTGATGACATGGTCTCCATATTTCCCAGATCTCAATCCAATCGAGCATTTGTGGATTGTGCTGGAAAAACAGGTCCAAATCATGGATGCATCACCTGGCAATTTTAAGGACATACCGCTAATGTATTCGTGCCAGATACTACAGGACACCTTCAGAGGTCTTATGCCTCAACAGCTCAGAGCTGTTTTGGACCTATTAGGCAGGTGCTTTTGGCTGATCGGTATATAATATATTTTTAAAGTATGTTGTAATAAAAGATGTTGAAGCATTAAAATGGCAACAAAGTACAAAAGGTTTCTAGAAAATCAGTATGTTTTCAACATAGCCTGTTCATCAGCTGTGCCAGGAAAGAGTTTCTGAGAGTTTCACCTCTTAGAACTTCAGTGGCAGTTTTCTTGAACAGCTGGTGAAGGACCTCTGTCTAAAATTACCTGTACTTCATTGAAAATTTTACTACCACAACACACACACACACATTTATATATATATATATATATATATATATATATATATATATATATATAATGTGTGTGTGTGTTTTGTGCAATAACATTTTCTGTGTACCTTACGAAACACACACAAACATATATATATTTAGCAAAGCAGAAATAAATATATATATAGTTACCTCCATGAGACATGACGAAATTCAATAGGTATACCAAGTACAGTGGTTGCATTTGCTCCAATAGCAGTCTACAGTGATACAATAGGTAACATTGTAATGGTCAAGCTTTATTTACTGTTTGGTATGTATGATGAAGCTGTCTACATATCTGTTTGATGAAGTACTGCATTTTGGTAATAAATTAACAATGTCAAATTAATTCAATGTGAGACAACCGAAACATGAAAAGGAGAGCAGTCACACTCACCGTCAATGAATCCCCAAGAGCAGCAATGACTTTAATGTCTGCTGCCTTAACCAGTTCAACTATAAAACAAGG
The DNA here is from genome assembly GCF_041902795.1 of Electrophorus electricus. Classification (NCBI taxonomy): domain Eukaryota; kingdom Metazoa; phylum Chordata; class Actinopteri; order Gymnotiformes; family Gymnotidae; genus Electrophorus; species Electrophorus electricus. The sequence goes on from NC_137503.1 coordinate 26,656,477, forward strand.
ACATTAAGTGATTACACAAGCAGAGCATTTGTAGCAGGAGTATAAAGTCTCATTAGGTGAATTTAACACTTATAATAAGAGCATAATTGAAGAGTAGCTACCTAGCACAGCTACCTAACACTAATCTGGTCAATTTTTAAATACCACCTACATACCTGAGGTGGGTATGGAGGAAGAAGGGCTCATGTCTGAACACCAGAAAGGTGGATGTTTAAAGCTAACTGGCCTGGTTTTCTCAGGATATACCTGTAAAAGGTAATACAAGTATTTAAGAACACCATAATGTACAAATGTAAATACAGTTATATGTATTTATTTGAAAAGGACCTAGTGTCTCAATTCTAGCAAGTGAAACTACAAGGTACTGCAAAAGCCTTACAAATGAAATTATTAAATGCATGTTTATTTCAATCAGTGGTGTAAAAAGTACTGTAAAATCTTAATCAAGCAGAAGAACTGTTACTTCTGACAAAATGTACTCTGAGTAAAGTAAAATACCTTTCCTAAAATGGGCATGATAATTCAACAATCAAAAGGAGAGGAAATTAAACAGATGTGCAAATGGGAAAAATATCCCCATTGAAAGTAGTGCTATTAAATTCAAAACAACTAAATTAAAAGAACTCCAGTGTGACGCTGCTTTTAAAATCTCAATTATTGAAAACTTACACTAACAAGAAAATCTGTATTTTATTATTTTATACCTTTGATTTTAATCTATCAAAACTTAAAACGATTAAAACACTTCAGGGAGTTAGTCTTTACACATTGAATGAATCATAGCAATACACAAAGAAAAACAAATAATTGACACAAACAACAACTTGACTGAACCTTTCTGAGGGCTTCTTCACTGTAGTAGCTAAGTCCTTCCTCATATTCCCATCTCCATTCGTCCCCTTGGGGAAAAACAAAACAAAACAAAACAAGATACCCTTGTCCCTTAGTCATGTCTTAAACTGTTAGAAAGGCTAAACCTGATAGGGCCCCACTGAGCAGCAATAGAACTAAACAAGGACTAAAACACAAACTTCAGCTTTCAGCCGTCTCATCCCAACTCAATCACTGGTGTGTTAGACAGCACATGTGGGCACTAGGAGCAGTGGCCGATGTCTGACAAGCTCTGGTCACTTCCAGCACTTACCTTTGACAGGACACGAGGCTAACAGGCAAGTTGCCATGGTTATCAAATGCCACTTCATGGTGGATGGTTTCCAAGCGGGATTTATAATGGCTGTGTACAATGGGAGCTCCATTATATCAATGCCCCAGATCTCACACACCCAAAACAGCTGAGTGACAAAGTTCAGGCCCACTGGCATAAAGCATGCCAGTCTCACACAGCCACTGCAACATGGCCAACTATTCACAACTTTGGACATGGGGCACAGGTCAAGCACAAGCTATGTTTTGACTTGAATGCATATGATTTTAATGCAGTGGTGAAGCACAAAATTTTGGGGCCCCGCCCACAAGAGGGAGGGTGGAGGCCCTTGTTTATTTTTGTTTTTTTAATCTACAACCCCACTCAGCTTGAGCCCTGTGTCCCAGTACCTGAATAAGATGTTTTTTAGGGACTAAAGTTACCCAACAGTCTCTCCCCAGATGCAGATGGCTTCATTGCTGAGTGGTACAAATAATGTAAACAATTGAGTTCACCATCATTGTACATAGATTCTGATAAGGTGGGTGTTTCTATATATAGGGTAATGTCACAATTTGTTTTTCATAGATCTACTACTGATATATTCAGGCAATGTACAATGGATTGTGTGCACATATTAAAATTAACAGGAGCATAAACTTGCTCTATTTGCCAATGATGTACTGGTATATTTATTAGTCCATGCAGTCTTTACCAAGGTTACTAACTTTTCATGAAGAGTACAGGATGCTCTCAGGGTACAGGCTCAATTCTCAAAAGACCCAAATGATTATGTTTAATTATGACCCACCCAATTATATTAGAAGGAATGAATTTACCTGGGATGCTCATAAAATTAAAAATCTTGGGGTTAACTTGCATAAGGAAATTCCAGAATTATTCTATCTTAATTATAGTACTTTAAATGCTGAGACAAAGTCTGGCTTGTTAAGATATGTCATTCCTTAACTGAGCTTGTAGAGTTGAATCTACTGCAATGAATATTTTAACAAAGCTGCTTTATCTTTTTCAAACTCTTCTAGGGGAAAGGCCAACCTGACAGTTTGTTGCATGGGATAAGATAATATTAAGTGTCTTGTGGCAAGGGAAAATGCCTAGGATTAGATATAAAACATGGCCATTACCAAAGGAAAGGGGGAGGATTGAACCTTCCTTGTCTACACAATTACAATTATGCAGCTCAGTTACAGCCTTCAGTCTGTTGGTGTAACCCAACATGTTTAGCAAGATAGCTAGAAATTGAGAGAGCCGTGTTTAACAGAGCTGATAGAAGCTATAATCATATATAGGAAATTAAGGAAGAAACTGATAAGAATAATTGTGAAGAAAGAGTTACCTGCAAAATTCATCTAGGCTATTAAAATAATGCACATACAACACAGGTTTTGTCCCAAATAAATTCAACAATAGATTTAGGCCTGGGTTGGAAATGGAAATTTAAATTTTTTCACATTTGTAAATAAGGGAACCTTCATGAACTTTGAATTATTACAGATGAAATATTGTTTGGAAAAAGATGCATTTTCTGATATCTCCAAGTCTGGCACTACTTTAATCAAAATGTGGCCAAAGCATCAAAGATGAGTGAAGGAGGATTTCAAAAGTATTGTTGTTTACATGTAAATTGAAGGAGTGTAACACAGATAAATACATTATTGTATATAAGGGTTTTCTTCTGGCAAAATTGGAAAATAAAATGTATGGTAAAGAGAAATGGGAAAAGGAGGGTGACATGCTTATTGCAGAAGAGGTTCGACATAGAACGGAGTACAATAGAAATCATCTCACTCAGCCATGTAGAGGGACCTTTCTTGGAATACTACTACGCACTTTTTTGTCATACCCTGGCAACATCATCATCCAGGTTTTACAGGATGGTAGAGAAAGTGTGGGGGAAAATAATGATGCTGACCATTTTCATGTTTTGAGAGTTGCATAATTCTCATTCCCTTTTGGAAGGGCATACATAGAAATCAAGAAGACAGTTTTGGAAAGGACATTACTTTTAAATAGCAAAGATTGGAAATTGGCTCTCACTCTTAGTAGCTAGAAAAAAAAAGCAATAAGGAGAAAATGTTTAAATCCAGACCCACCCACTTAGTTTTTAAGGAAAATGCTGGAAAAGCTTTGTCCTAAACATGGAGAAAGGACACTAAGGATTTTTCATTGTACATTTGCAAATGAGCATATACATTTCAGAAAGTGTACTGAACCGAAACCCACGGACCATTTTATTAGTTTCTTGTGAACTTTTTTAGCCACACTGTGCACGACTGTGTGGAGTCTGATGAACATGTATTTTCTTTATAACTTTTCACGTTTTATAAGTTGTATATGAAAAGATCAGCTAATTGACCATTACAGGCAGTACTCTGGCACATCCCAGCAGGAAAAACATGATTCTGATTACTTTACATCCTATACAGTGTTTCTTTAAAAGTTTACAGACCACACATATTGCTATGTTCCGACATGTATTGAAAAAAAAAAAAACCTTCCTATTCAAATTTCTGATTCCAAAGTGACAAAGTAAAACAAAGGTCTCAAAATCAATACCTAGAAAATGTAGGTGACTTTATACCAAAATGGTGTATGCTGCAGTCTTCAGTCTTTCAAAAAGCAGTCACAAAACTTTAGAACCTCATCAGACACTGGGATTGGAAAGCCATTTTAAATTGCAATAGTGCTGGAAGTGCCTGAGAAAACTGTACCTTTTGATTCGGTTATAACAGATCTATAAGAAATTAAAGGGCGGTATTATAAATATTTGAAAAGATGAGCATTTGTGACCATCAAAAAAGCCTTCAAACAGCAACTATGTCCACTAGTATGTGTATTACTTCAGTCAAACAGTTGACCAATTATCTTTTTTTTTTTTTCTTTTTTTTCCTTTTTTTTTTAAATTTGTGCCAGATTTAGCCAACATGAAACATTAACAGTAACTACTGCGCTGGCATAAAATGTTTGTGATAATTTACAACTATAAATTAACCAGCAGACGGTGTTTTTAAAAAGACTTTTACAAACCAAGCACGTCTGCCAACAAGCCACACTGGCTAGCAAAACAAGTACTAGGAAGGCATGCTAATAGATTTTTCCCCCAGTATTTGACAATGTGAGGTCCAGTGTGTTTCACTTTTTATTCAGCAAAGGTGTGGGCCAGGAGGTAAACAAGTGTGAGCCACACTGATGTTTTTAGAACCATCTGAACTGGTGCATGGGAACATGGCAACAGAATCAGGTCCTTGGCTTCTAGCACAGTGGCTAAGGGGAGTCCCCAAACTTGTGAGTACTAAGCAGCACAAATAAATGACGCTTCAGCTGGTAATACCCTGAGCCACACACTTTAGAGATAGCAAGTCATCCTTTGTTTTTGCACTCCAGTTTGCTTCTATTACTTCCCACCTTCCCCGGTTATCCCCCCACAAAGCTCAAGGCAAAGGAAGAGGATCATGGGAGTCTAGACAGTTCCTAGACCTAATACTTGGAGGAGGTTAAGGCCTGCAGCTGGGTGGAGGGAGCTGTTGTAACTGTCCAAGAAGAGCAGATCCTTCGCCCTTGCTCTCATGTCTCCAACATCTCTTGCCAGGCTGAGGCCCTCTCTTAGTCCTGGTTGGGCTCAGCGGCAGCCTGCTCCGGCTGGGCCACAGGTCTTGGGGGTGCGGGGGGGACTCTTGGTACAGCCTGGTGCTGCCTTTGCCGGTATGCAATGACTGTGCCCAGGAGTAGAGCAATAACAGTCATGAGGTAGAGGTCCCACTCAGGACCCAGCAGCTGGTCCAGATCCACCTGAGAAAGAAGCTCCTTCAGCTGCAGGAAAAACAGAGTGGAGACACAAGACTGGTGTTAGCTACCTTCCATTTAAAGCCATTTGCCATGTTACTAGTTCTAAAATAATTTTTAAAACCAACGTTCTTATGATAACTACTGGGAAAATGTGTAAAATACTGTCACTCAAGCCAGGGCAATACCGACATGCTAAAAGAAGGGGGGGGGGGATGTAAAACACCCAAAATATACACCTTCCTTCTGACATACAACCAAAAAAAAGAAAGCTTCCAGGTCATCACCCTCAAACTGGCACATTGTTTGTACGAGTGTGTGTGTGTGTGTGTGTGTGTCTTACATTAAGCTCCTGCAAATACTGCACTGTGTAGATGAGTCCCAGTTTGCAGAGGGCCAAGAACACGGGAACCTGTGCATCAGGACTGGCCTCTGCAGCCATGTCATAGAAACGCTTAGCCAGGTGTATGTCCTGCCAAAGGAAAAACAGTCAGCATTGAAGCACACTACACATCTGTGTGTGAGAACATGCTGGTGGATTGGGGCTCAGGCTTGGATGATGTGTTTATTATGAGTTTAGGAAACTAAAACAAAATAAAAAGAAAGGTCATTCAAAACCTCAAAACCATGCACATGCAGCATCTTCTGCAATTAAGTACATTTGACATGTAAATCTAACCTGGTCATTTATCATTAAAGATGACTGCATTTATACCCACTTCCTACAGTTACCATTTTCTTTTAGAGTAAATAGGACAAGCAAACAGTTAGGAAATGCATTTAGCTAAGCAAACATGGGACAGAGAAGAGGTATCTGCATGTACCTGTTTTATGCCAAGGCCTTTCTCATGCATGTAGCCCAAGTTGAACATGGCCTGGGCACTGTGTTGCTGCTCAGAGGCCAGTCTATAGTGGATGACTGCAGATTCGTAGTCCACATCAGTGCCATATCCATAGAAATGATAATCACCCAGCTTAATTCTGGCCACTGTGTAACCTGTGCACAGCCATAATCCAAACAATTACCATAATGTCAAACAGTGACAGTAAATAAAAATGACCTTCCCAATCTTGTAGGCCATATTAAAGATTAAACCATTTTTTAATAATTATCATCTACAAAAATGTTTGCTGAAGCAGCTGCTACAAATCTATGAGGAGAAAAAAAAGACTAAAACCCAAATAACTGTGGGGAGGGGGGTGCAGATCCAGAGAAAGAATAAAAGCGAGAAATATATGGCTGAGAAGTATAACCTTGGGCAGCCGCTCTGGTCCAGTGAAGGAGAGCACGAGGGTAGGTTTCGTTGTCACTGAAGAGCCGGGACTGTTCTGTAACATGCACACACATGCATGCACATCAGGGCTATACCTGCAGCGGGCTACTTTAACTTACAACAGCTTGTTGTAAAAAGAAATCAAAACAAAGAAATGGGATCATTTTTCTGTTTGACGTATTTTGACCTTTAGACAAACATCAACTAACACCAACACATTTATCCTGTTGGGACTCCCCACCCCTGGTGGCATGAATGACTCACTCTGGTCGAGGATGAAGGCCACATTGCTTTGAGCGACCTCATAGCCCTGCTCAGCTAGTAGCAGATACTGAACTAAAGCAGAATCCATGTCTCCATCTTTAAAGCTGCTGTAGGCCATCATCAGCCTCTCGGACCACCGGCCTCGCTCACACACATTCTTAAAGAGCTGTTCACACACACACACACACACACACACACACACAGTAGGAACGTGGTGTCACTGAGAAACCAAAGAGGGAAAGAGAGAAAGACTTTACCTTCAATACTGAGGGCATGGGTAAAGGCTTACCTCCACAGCCGTGTGGCAGGAGCGCATGACACCTGTGCCTGTGGCATGCATCTGGGCCAGGTTATAGAAGGCCAGAATATGACCTGCCTGGGAGGCCAGGTTAAAAAACTTCAGTGCCTGCTTGTAGTCACGCTTAACACCGATACCATCTGAGAAAGAGAGAGACATATGGAGAAAAAGTGTCCTAAAAAGAAATAAGAATCAGACTCTTGACAGATCCAACTGCCATAGCTAACAAACAACTTAGATGGACTTAGCTATCAAAAAATATGTGTCAGCCACAATAGAATGTGGACGCATGTTTCTCATGGTGACAAACAACTAGGCAATTAAACAATTAAACTCAATCTATGAATAAGATAATGGAAACAGCACAAAGAGGTGAAGGCCAAGAAGAGTAGGGGAAATACCGAAAGCAGGAAACTCGCAGAATAACAGACATCAGACTGTGAAGTGACAGAGACCCATGCGCATACACACTCACTGTAGTACATAGTGCCCAGCTGTAGCTGTCCATCTACCCAGCCTTGTTCTGCAGCCTTCTGGAAGTACTTGAGTGCCATATCATAATTCTGCAATAAGTACCAAAACACACCGTGCACTCATTAACTTCTTGGTGTATGAAGCAGGTAAGCATTACATAATTCAGTGCAGGATGCCAAACTATTCTATTCACTTTCACAGCCTAGGAAAAACAGATGACTGGAGTAAAGCACTACTGGTGAAGCATAAGACAACATGAATCCAAGACACTCACCACAGGAACACCTCTTCCATAGAGGTATGCCATACCAAGCCCACTCTGACCAACTGGATTACCCTGAAATAATGCCACAATGTACAATATGTAATAGGTTACAGTGAAAAGTAGAAACCAGCACAGCTAAATAACTTTCCTGGAACTCACTTGTTCTGAGGCCTTTTTGAAGTAAATCAGAGCCGTCTCATTGTTCTGGGGCAAAAACTCACTACCCTCAGAGTACATCTAAGGACAAATTAAAAACATTTCAGCATGTCTACATGACAAAGCAAAACAAAACCTCTATGAGCTGGCAGTCATTTAAGTTACCTTCCCAAGGAAGGCCATTGCATGCGTGTTGCCAGCGTTAGCAGCTTGGTTGAAGTATTCAAAGGCTCGCTACGAATGAAGGACAAAATGGCAGTAGATTTATATTGCTATAAACAACAGCACAGAGACTTTAAAAAAAAAAAAAAAAAAAGGTTTCCAACCTCTTACCTGATGATTTTGTTCTACCCCTCTGCCTCCGTGTAAGTGCAACTGACCCAAACCCACCTTGAGAATGGAATGGATCAGAACAAGTGAACACAGTAATTATCATACAACTCTTCCTACCCAGACACCTACGCAGAACTACAGCATCAATAAAACTGTTCCAGAGACAAATTGTGGTGAACAGAGGAGGCTACAATAGACATATCATTATTCTCATCTGGTCACATTATACCAGCAATTGTTTCAGATAAAGTGCAATAAAAATAAATGACCTGATATACTGTATTTTTTAAAAGGTAAAGAAAGCAGAGAACTGATATGCAGCCAGTACCTGAGCTTGCACATCCCCTTTTTCAGCTAGAAACTGGTAGTACTGGATCAGGTCCTCCTCCAGCATGCCGCTGGGAGACCCGGAGTTCTCCAGCTCATCAAGCAGACGGATCCTCTGCACTGCGCTGCCCCCAGTCAGGGACACATCACTAGCCACTGCCACACAGAGACGCAGTTTAAAACTGTCCAACAATATGGGTTATGTTATGGTCTTATCTGGCAGCATATATAAGCCATTCTGAGGTGGACTTAAGTTGGGCACAGATTCTTACCGTGATTGGCCACCAGCCTGTAGTGAGTGAGGGCAGACTCGCAGCTCTGAGGCACTCCAACCCCTCCCCAGTATCTGTAGCCCTAACACAGATGCCACACCATGTGTTTGGCAACCCAGACATGCTCTGTGCTATCATATACCACTTCTCAAACTACAGGACCAACACAACCAAAGGATTATGTTGTAATGGTAAAACATCTGGTCACCATGGTCCAACATAATAAAATAATGAGGGTAATAATGATGATGGCCAACAGAAATTTGCAATGGGTATAACATTAGGGGCATAACCTCATCACACTAATAACAGAGATATATTCATGCACTCTACTCATTAAAAGAATCTCAGCATTCAGGCATACACTGCCTAAATGTGGATGAGATGAATCAGTGCAGTCTTATACAGCATATACAGAATAACCACAACTTTCTTACTAGAATCATGTGTGCAACCAGGTTTCCCCCTAGAGCTCCAAAGGTGTAATAGACCAATGCCTGTATTGGAAAGAGAAAGTCTGTTAGCCAAATCGTCACCTGGTAATGGCAAAAAAGGTAACTATATAAAAATATATCATCAGTGATTAAATACCTTGGCTTGACTGGAATTCACCCCTAATCCTGCTGCATATAGAAAACCAAGAGCCTGATGGAAGACAGGAAATGAAGAACAATTAAACTGGTGGTCAAACATCTGTTAATACTCACATGGCAGAATTTTTTTAAACACACTTTTGGTGCTTTACCTCAATTTTCACAACACAGTCATTTGATAGATAATCTGTATTTTACATATGAATCTGAAAACCTGAGGACACTGCTTTTTACTAGTCAGTTTCTCAACAAGGTTCAGACAAAGAGGATGTTTAGTCACTTCAGAAGAGTTCATTACCATCTGTGCTTTTGGGGAGCCCTCGAGTGCCAGCTTCTCAAACAGCTCCTTGGCTTGCGGAACGTTCTGGGGCATATAGTCTCCAAACAGCATGGCATATGCCACCTTCTCCATGGCCTTGGTATGCCCCATGCCTGCCACTTTCAACAAGTGCTCATATAGCCTAGAACACGGAAAACAGGACAAAGCTAAAAGGCTGAAGATGAAGGCACCCATTAGCATTCCCCAAACCCACACATGTCAAGACAGAAGCAACTGTCTGGTCATTTTTGAGCCCCTAGTTTTGTGATGTTCAGCAACCACATTTAATAATGTTCATCTATCCATGTCATTAAGGTTCCAATTGTGAACACGCTTTACCAGTAGAAAGAAACTCAAAACTTTAGGCACCCCTGAACAAAATTTCTATTATTGTGAATAACTAAGCACGTTAAGGATGACAATTTCCAAAACACATACAATCTGAGCATACATGACATTTTTTGGAAAATATTTTAACGATTACTTTTTTTTCCTGTCTTTTAAATTTTCAAAATGAAAAAAGGAAAAGCAAAGGTTTGGGCCCCCTGCACAGGTAGTACTTAGTAACACCCCTCTGGCTGGCTATCACAGCCTGTAAACACTTCATGTAACCAGCAAAGAGTCTCTGAGATCATGCTTGGGGGATTTTTGCCCATTCTTCTTTACAAAAGCCTTCTAGTTCTGTGAGATTATTGGGAATGCACTGCTCTTGAGGTCTACACAATCTTTTGAGGAGTAGTTGGTCAAGTGGGCTGTGAAAGCCAAAAAAACCTAAGCTTGCACCTCTTGAGGTAGCCCATTGTGGATTTTGACATGTTATCCTGTAGTAGATGTGGTGGTGGTGCACTGCTCTAGAATCTGCTAACTCTTTCTGGTGGTCTTTTGCAGTGAAACATAGGTTTTGCCTTTTCAGTAAGAGAACAATTCTCCAAGTTTTCCAGACCTCAACTTGCCCTCCACTGCTAGATGATGTTTTAATTAAAAATCTAAGAAAATGGCTACCTGAAAACACTTTGCCATCTTCTTCTAGCCTATGCGGGCTTCAGTTATTTTAACTTTTAGAGTGCTAAGCAGGTGCTTAGAGGAGCGTGTGGTTGCCAGAACAAGGGTTGAGGAGTCAGAGTGATTATAAAGCCTTGAAATTTGCATCACCTGGGCTTTCTTAACCATGGCTGTAAACAAGCTAATTAAGGTTGGAGAGCCAAAACTTTGCATAGTGCTCCTTGACATTTTCCAACCCCTCTAAAATTGTACAAGTCAAAAATCATACAGTAATCTTGCTTAAAATGTTTTGTTTTAAGTTCCATTTTTATGCCTTTTTGAGACAAGTTCATCTTCCACTTAATTAACCATTTGCAGTAACAAATTACCCAGGGGTGCCAAAACTTTCACATGTTACACTATTGTGAAATGATTCAGTATAATTAAACTTCAAACATAGCTATACATGTCAATCACTTGAAGAGATTCCAGTTGTAGCAGCGTTCAACTGTCTACCCCGTTTGTTGTGGTTATTTTCCTATTAAACGTGCATAGATTTTCCTGGTCTTCATATTACAAATGTTTGGTTTCATTGCAAAAGTCAGAGCATCGATTCAAACCACCAAGATATGAAATTAGCCTACATGAGTTCTTCGGTTAATTTAATGGTCATGGGAGCAGTGAGGTGGCCTAGAGGGCACTCACTCTTTTTTCTGGCTCTTTCGGCTGGTGCTGTTGATCAGCTTGATGGTAGCCTGATACTGCTCCTCTGCCTCTGCTACTAGCCTCCTCTGCTCTGCCTGCTCCTCCGCTGTCAGGGAGAAAGGGAAGAGCACGTGCTCACATGCTGTCTCATCGCTATGCAACATGAGCAGCAAACTAAACAGGCAAGGTCCCACTCTAGAAATATGGACTTTACTGCAGATGCATATTTGGTCCAAGGTGCAGACCTTGTTTGTAGCTTCAACACAAAGACCATGGTCTTGGGTTTTTTAGCAAACAGTCGCAGCAACATAAGAAGCTATTTTTATATGAAACACCTGCATGTTCATATCCAGATTCATACTGAACACACAGAGTTTGCCTCAGTGGTCATGTACAAGCATTAAAACTAAATGTAACAAACTCACTTTCACAGAAGCCCCATTTTTTATCGTGCTCATAGTCGTAGGTGGTGGCGCACCACAGTCTCCCATCCCTTCTACCCTCAGTGGTGCAGTCTGAGTACTCCTTCCCCAGAAAGAGGAAAGGAAAGAGACAGCGTTCCCCAGAGGCTGTGCCACCTATCGCCACAGGAACTGCACCATCATACAGAAACCAATGAGGCATAGACACATTACTCCAAAGCATCCACAGGCAACCAATCATACACATGGTCATGCATGAATGGTTACAGTTCTCAAAAGTGACAGAAAATATTACATGAACAAGAAACAAGTAACAAAAGAAATGACAAGGTTATATCATTATGACATAGAAATCCAAAATCACTTGGAAGAAAACCTAAGGGCTGCAAAGTTGCAGAAGGGGAGAAATATTGGTGCTAAACATTCACCAGCGCATCACTGAGAACTCAGTTCCTTCTACACAATCAAGAACAAAAGAAGAGTAGCAACCCTGCACCCTAGCTTCCAGGTCTAAAGACCTGAGCCCCTTTAAAAAGCAAATCATAAAAACCACAGACAAATGTTACAAGCACAGCCACCAATGAGTGCCAGATACGTTTCTTCCCATTTCTACTCACCCTCCTTTGGCTTTGCACCTGTTGGAGGGGGCTGACTAGGAAGGTCTTCCTTTTCAACCCCCTCAACCTCACTGTCAGCTCCCCTGTCTGTTACATCATCCTTGAGCTGGAGCTCCTCTGTGGTAGGGGAGGCTTCCCTGATGGAAACAGAATGCCCTGCCACTACTCTGGAGCCCACAGGAACCTCATCCTCCTCTGTGTTCTGGTCATGAAAATACTGGAGAGAGGATGCATGCCTCGATGAGCCTCACATTTTGTCATATGTACAAACCTGCAGTGTTCAGCAATAGGACACTGGCAACAGGCCCAAAATTACGTTACTAAGTGACTATACTATGATTATCTCCAAAAATTAAGGTAACCATCATGCACTTTTTTCTCTTATAAACAAGCAAACAATACTCCACTATTATGGTATGGGCCTTCCATATTTACACCAACAATAACTCACTGGCAAATTCTGGCAATATAACTGTTCACACTTTTGTATTACCTGGGAGGGATCAGCGTCTGGTACATCATTGGCTTCTGGTCCCACATCTGTAATAATTTCATATTTCAACGTGTTTAATATTTTTACTTGATCAAAATCAGTCATCTAATTCGTCCCAGTGACTAGCATGTTGCATTAGCAAGACAGCTTTAAAAAATATGGGCTCAATTAAATCGTAAACTAATGTGACAAGCTAACAAGGCTAATGTTAAGCTGCTTGGAATAGGCATTATCGTTTTAAAATAGATAGCCATCTAGGTATGTCTCACTTACCAGCTGTCACTTCCAGGGTGACAACCACCACTAAGATTAAAAGTATCCATGTCTTTTCTGAAGAATGCATGATGCCTTTTAACCCCCCCATAGCCAGCATGTACACACCGCGTGAACGAATAATAATCCAACCTATCTGCTTAGGTTAGGACATCACTCAACTTATGTTCCTATCCATACAAACAGAAAACTGTAACCACCAGGTGTCTGTCTGTGCATAACCAAGCTAGCAAGTTAGTTAGCTAGCTAGCGGTTAGCAAGGTAAATAACGTCTAACAAAGCATAATACTGCTAACGACTCGAGTAATCCATACAACGACCATTCAGAAAACAGCAACAGAAGATCAGACACCTAAATAGCTAGCTAGGTAGGTTAGTTAAATCACAAACGCCTGTCTAGGTTAATGTAGTACCGAGTAGGAAGCTATACGATGGTTAGCTGGCTAGGTTAGCCAGCATAGCTAAGAAACATTAGCGAATATGAACGCTACAGTTCACATACAACGTTAGCAGGTGTTAATTTGTTGACTGAAACCAGCTTTCTTCCACTAAGCCTAGTTTGAATGCACTAAAAATCGAATACGTTGGCAGTCACTCTCCACAAACTTGTTTTAAAAAAAACGGTGGATAGCTAACTTCTCCAAACTCAGCAACAAATAATAAACGCTGGTCTGGGTAGAGGTTCTCGAATTTCGTCAGAACGCTGTTTCCACCGTCCCTCGACATCATACACACAAGTTCCTAATTCTCCTGATCAACCAATCCTGAAACGCGAAGAAAGACAGCGGCCAATGGCTGATCTTTACATATCCCTCTGTCCAATCAAATGTGCACACACATCCAATTTATGGGGCTTGAACTGTGCAAAGGGAGCAGCTACGTACACGACAGCTCCTGTAAATAAATAAGGAAACGCCTTCAAAGCATCTGGGGCTATTCCAGTAAGCAAATGTAGAGGCTAACTCACAACAATAAGCGTACGTTAGTTGTTCTGGCAACGCTGTGAGGCTAACCTAGGTTTACTAAACGTAAGATAGATATAATCGGTGCGAACAGAAAACATCTAGAGTTATAGAGAGCTGCCACTTATTCATGTCTAGATGCGCCCGCGGGAGTCCAAAAAGAATGGGAATGAATTGAGCTAAATAGCTAAAGCAAAAGAATAAAATAGTTTCTTACTACTTGGCCAGGGTCTTCCTTTTTGCTATGCAGAACTATGTATTACACAAAATAGCGAAGTAAATTTACCTGTATGTTTTTTTTTCCTACACTAAAGGGATTTGGGCAGTAGGACGCTAGCATTTATGCTACTCATACTGTTGTTAATGATTTGAGCCCGTTTAAAACATCCTAAAACTATAATGTTCAGCTGAAGCAATCTTTGGAACATTTCAACTACTCTTCATGAGTCAGGGTGTTTCGATCTTGGTTCAAACTAAATTTTATGCATCTGTGTTTTATTATTACAGCTTTATTATTACAGATTTTTCTTAAAGTGCAAATAATGTAAAGTAGGGCCTGTGCTTTTTTGAAGTTGTATGCTCGTCTATTCAAAAAGAAAGCCGTTCATCTTACTTAGCATTAAAAAAAATTCTGTACATTTTGGTGCTAGCTTTTAATATAATAATGATATTAATTGTATTTTTAAAATATATTTAGTCATTTGTTCGCTCCGCCATAAAACACTAGCTACTAAAGCAGCTAAATTCTGCTTGTAGATGGCCATATTAATTGATGAATAGCGTCACGTCTGGTAAATTAATAGGCCTACTAAGCCTATTTTAGACAATTGAAAGTGAATGACATCGGCTTTTAAATGTTGGCGTTTTCCAATTTATGGGAAAAATATTAGCATTACTTTATTACTAACGGAATGTGTCAATTAAGACTATTGCTGTACCACACTCTTGATTCTCATTTTTGCTTAATTTTATAAATCAGTTCATTCTCTCTCTCTCTGTGTGTGTGTGTGTGTGTGTGTGTGTGTGTGTGTGTGTGTGTGTGAATACTCTCTTGGAAGACCTCAGTAGGTTAACTGCAAAAAACTTGTAAGATATGAAATGTTCCATTGCCACATTTTCAGTTAGATCATTCCGTTGAATCTCATGTTCATTATGCATATGTGCTTACATGAGTAGGTTTATTTGGAGGCCCATGTGTGTATGCCAGAATTGCTAATCAGCAAATTTACCATCTACCGGCTCTACACTGAAACCGGTAAACCGAAAACTGTCAAAAGTAAGCCTACCTGGCGAATACATTTGTAATAGATGACAGATCTTAAAGCAGTAATGGGAAAAAAAATCGAATCCTTTTCATTGATGTAGTGGCAAACTGAAAATCAATGCTTTCATTAAATTACTGTCATCACTTGATCTCTTCACTTAAGAACAATAAGAAGAAAATTGTATTTGAAGAGTTAAACTCTGAATTTGTATCACAAGTGAATTAAATTAATTTTGCAAAGCAATCCACATCGCATATGAAGTTTCTATACAGCGATAGGTTTAGAAATGACAAATCTCAACATTTCTTTATATATTTGCTTGTTCTTGAAGTATTATGGTGCTAAAAAAAAAATAAAGTTCATATTTTCTATCTTCCTGAGTAATTTATTAAGGACCGTATTACAAAATAATTCACCTTTCAGAAGTTTTGACACTGCGCACCAATTTTTCGGAGGCACTCACAGCTAAAAAACACTCTTTTGTGTGCAAAATAAGAGTGACACGTCAGTGTTTGTCAAGATAAATACTGCTCAGTTTCATATTTTCATTAATCTGGAATCCAAACATCTCCGTCCACTACTAAGAACAAAGAATCTGTCGATCTTTAGCACTCAGAATATTTTGGCCTTAAACTGCTTTACCCAGCTTCTTTGATTAAACGATGCGCAGGAAAATATTTTTCATCAGAAACCTTTCTTTAGCACTAGCAACAGTAACAGTAATGTAGGTAACCATACTAACTGAGTCAGTTAGATTAAAAATGTGGTGTGTGGACAACATATTCAGTTATAATTTAAGTTCATATATAGATTTTATATAAAAACTATAACAATGAGCAAAATCATATTAATTTTGATACAAAAAGTTGTTGGTAGTAGATTCAGACTTTGGAACTGTTTTTCATACACTGTCACAATGTCCAATGTAATATTCCATTCTGGGAGAAGGTACACATGTATACTTTGCTTGCGCAGCTAATGAAGGATACACACATACACACACACACACACACACGCGCGCGCGCACGTGTATATATATATATATATATATATATATATATATATATATATATATATATATATATATATATGCGTGCGCGTGTATGTGTGTGTGTGTGTGTGTGTGTGTGTGTGTGTGTATGTGTGTGTGTGTCAAATTCAGACTCCATAACCAAATGTCTGTTTAATAGCATCAAAGTAGTATCTCTGCCAGCCCTCCTTCATTCTCTCCTCTTCATTGCTCGGGACACCTGTAGCTTTCAGAATCAGTTCTGTTTCTCCACTCCGGTCAACAAAGTTCACAGTTACTGTTGAGTAGTGCTCTGCAAAAGAATGAATTTAATTTAAATAAAAAGAAAGACCAGTAAAAGAGACTGTAGTCTTTTGAATAAAGAACTGTCTTAGTTAGAATGATTGATAAACCAAGCATAAGGTTTATATGTATTTACACAGTGTACTATACTAAACTGTGTTTATTAAGCTTTAAGGGTTGTATACATTTTATTAGAAACTTAATCATAATAGGAATACCATTTTTAAGAGGTCTTTAGGAGGGACATGGTATAAATACACAGCAGAGACCTCTTGGAATAGCAGATTATCATGAAATTTATATTTCTTTTAATGAAATTCTACGGTTCTTATTATTATAGCAAAGGTTTTGTTGGATTAGCTCATTATCATTTCAATACATTTTGTAGGGTATAAACTGCAAGCAACTAAAAACACCTGATAGACAGTTACGACTGTATTGTTGCTTGGCAACAAAGAGTTAAACTCACAGACACATCCTCTAGTCCTTCATCATTTGTCAGTTTTTGATCACAAGACCTCTGGCTGGACATGTTTGGGTGGCAGACCACTCACAATCAAGCACTGACAGTAAAACATTTTATATAATAAAAAACACTGCTGGGTCTGATAAACTTGCTCCTGTACATAAAATGAGACGTCCTACCTGCAGGCCAGGCTGAAAAACGCCATCTCATTTCAATCATTTGGTCTAGGACCTAAAATGCACAGGTTGTGTCAGTAAGTTGTCATCATACTTGCTAGTGCTGCTGATGAAGAAGTACTAAATGAATTTTGCCCTCACCAGATCAACAAATTCTCCGTGTACATTCCCCTCCAGCAGCCGGAATTTGCCTCCCTTGTCCCCGTCTACAAATGCAGAAAGATGCGTGAATGCCTGGACCATCTAAACCATCAAAAGAAAAACATTGGATGAAGACTAATGAAAATTCAATGTTGTGGTTTACATTTAATATATAAAAGTTCACAATAATATTTTCATACACAAAATGATGAACCACACCATAGTCAGAGCTTACCTAACAAATTGTTTGCAAGAAGTAAAAATCATTACTTATTATATGCATTTTAAGAAATATAAATATAACCCACTATCAACCATCAAATTTATTATCAAAGCAATTAACAGTTACACAGGAACTTGTTTATAGATAGTACATTGTAACTGCAAATATGGTTACTAACCTTTCAATCTTCTGAACTGTCAACCTTGTCAGAATGTTGAGGTTCCTACAAGTTCCTACAAGTACATGCATTCTTGTAGAGAGTTTAAAGATTAGCCCTAACCTCTTGGTTGAGGAAGACTCTATAAAGCTCTTCTGGTGAGGTCATGAATTTCTCTTTCAAACTGAACTGGACTGTGGAGATTTTTACTCCAGAATTGAGAACTTTAGTTGGAGTGCTGGTACCAACCTATGCATGGAGGAAAGGATAAATATACAAGTATATCCCTCACATCAAGCAGGGTTTGATTTCTCTGAAGTATTGGACAACAACTATAGTTATATGATACAGTGAGATTTTGACTACTTTCTGTACCAATGTAATAATGTTCCTAATACTATAAATGCATTTTGGCTCAGTAAATGTTAGTAAACAAACATATCCCAGAATGTTCAAACAAATTAATCAGACTGTACCTGAGTTTTATTCGCTTTGCTCTTTATCTGTGTCTGCTGTTGTTTATTAACACCATCTGATGTCGGCAGGATCATACCCTGGGAGAACTCTATAATAAATAACATGTTTAGAGATCCATTAAAAACCAATGGCCAAAACAACGAAAAATGTTTATTGGAGATTAGTTTAAGCAGCCTCACCTTTCTTTAGGTGGGAGACGTAGCCTGCTAGAGCCAATTTGATTTCCTTCTCTCCCTCTTTTTTCATGAGGACAGTTAGAGGAGTAGGTGGCTGGTCTTTACATGCTGTAATACATATCTGTGTATACACCATAAACAAATAAACAAGATTTTAAGGTGGCTGTAGTCAACATTCTCTCATCTCATGAATATCCTATTAGTAGACACTCACATCCAGATCATCGGGATCATTTTCATCTGAAAGGTTTAACACCTCTATGTTTCCTTTATACTTAATGCCATTTTTTGAGGTTCCTAAATTAAGGAAAATAAACATGAAGAGGGTGACGCAAAAAGGTACATAAAGCAAAATGAATCTCATGAAAACACATTTCATTTAACTGGTAAAAAATACACACTGCAAAAACATTACCAGTCCATGAGGCTTTAATGGTCCACTCATAGAAGAAGATGAGTTTCCCTTTGCGATTGTTAATGGAAGCCTCTCCCTCAATCTTGCTGACATCTGTGATTTCGCAAAAGCCATCTGCACCCTCTACATGAACCCTGAGAAGAAGCTCATTCAATATGTCCTGTGACCAACTTGTAACATCACGCTCCGTCCTGTAATATAAAATTCAATAATCCAGTATTTGAAGAATAAAATAAGACAGTGGGTGCATTTATCTACAGTAAATACGGGGATAGAACAAATGTTTCTTGGGACCATGTCACTCCGACACAGATATCCCTAGTTGTATACTTTGATACTAATAAAAAATGGGAGTCTGTCTAGCCATCTGCTACTTCCCTCTCCCCATGACAGTTTCTATAAATAGCCATTACCCTTACAAGAACAGACAGCATTCTAGAGGTATCTAACCAAAATGAGGAAAATGGAGAAACAGGTTATATGAAACAAATTACTATGCTATGCATGATTTTATGTCCATAAAATAAGAGAATAACAGCATTAATACAAAAACACATCCCTGCCTCTTTGTATTAATTCAATTACATTAAACGCAATTAGCAGACTTGCGCTAGTTAACTGTACTTTTAAACGTGAATATGTAAATTGGTATTTAGTACCATTGTCAGTTTCGGCGAAAAGTACGCTAAAGTGTACTTAGTTTACTTTCCGTTTACAGAAATCCTTGGCATCTGGTATACGGCTAGTTAGCTAGCTAAATAGATAACGTAACGCTTACAGACAAGCATCTCCCTAGTTAGCCACGCAGCTATCTTGCAATTTTCTTAACTGGGAGATTAGGACGATTATGAATAGAGTTCAGCAGTTAACTATTTATTATTGAAGATATTTCCCTAGCCAACCCCCATGACGTTCCTTCAAACTGACAGATATTTAAACCTACCAGTGCCAATTATTAACGTTCGTTGCATCTGCCATCTGTTGCACTATCCAGCGAGGGTCCCCCTCTCCCCACTTCGACATGACAGATTTGTAAAGCAGAATAGTAGGCTAGCTATATCTGACAAACAGCAGTGTGAGTTAAAGAGAAAGAAATAACAAACCCGATCTTTCTACAGAGCTACTCTTAGTAAAAAGAACAGGACACAACTCAACTCACTTAACGTAGCCAAAACACTGAAATAAGCCCTGCAAGTCTTAATAAATCCAACTTTCTGAAAATTGCAATTTGTATCTCCGACCAATCTAACCTATGAATAAACTCGTTCTTTAAATGTAAAGGCACTTGACAGAAACCAATATTGGATGTCTCTCGGTACGGAGTCTTTATGTTGCTGCGTGTGGAAAGTACCAGAAAAAAAAATATCAGCAAATTGGAGGTTAAAAGGATTCGCCAGTTACTTTTCCCGATCGTCGGTCCACCTTAAATCGCTAATGCAGTAATTATGTGTCAAATGTATTTATAAGCAAGTCTGACGCACAAATGCACACACTCACAAAACTATGAAATACTGTGTCAGACACAAATGCAGCTGAGGTTTTCCATCCGAGTATTTGTCTAGAGAGAGTATTAAGTGAATAACAACAATAGTCAAGGAAATTAATGAAATGCTCCTTTAAGTCAGAGAAAACTTGCCCTTTGTAGAGGAGTTTAAAGTATCTAAGGATTTTGTTCATGGGTTATGAAAAAAAGCAGGATCTTAGTTTTAAAAGGAAGCACTCATCCTCACCTCTGTTCACAAAATATAGGTAGTGAGAGAGTGAATAGGATCAGATATAAAAGTAGCAAAATGAGATTTCTTTGTTGCTGAATGCAGAGTGGATAGTTCTGAAATCTAAGAAGGCCTCAGAATAGTGCCACTGCACCTCAAGACTGAGAGGAGTAAATTGAAGTGGTCTGAGCATCTTATATTGATGCCTTCTGATCGGCTCCTGCTCCAGGTGCGTCCCACTGGAAGGAGGCTTAGACCCAGACCCAGGACCAACTGAAGGGATTACCACACAGGAGCCCTGGGAGCATCTTGGTACCCTACTGGAGTAGCTGGAATGTGTCTCAGGGAAAAGTCTGAATTGATCTTCTCAGCCTGCTACCAATGTGACACACACCATGAAATGCGTAAAGAAAAAAAAGAGAGAATAAGATGATACTGATGATGATCATTTATGTTGGACATACATTGGACATACATTGTTGGACAAAGCTTAACTCTGGATACTTAGAATTACTTATATCAACAATGCAAATTAGTATTTTCATTGTTAAATGGCACAACGATAAAGTTAAACAAATAGATGTTTCACATCAAACACCACAAATCCAGTGCATACCTCAGAGAGTCGCAAGGAGCGTTAGAAAGAATTCAACTTTAAGAGCTCTGAGGCGTATTATAAAGCTAAATTTTAATAAATCAATACATTTTATATATAAGTATATATTTTAATGCAATCACGAACATGAAATATAAAACAGAACATCCAAAATAAAGTATTCATAATCTACAATGCCCACATAAAAGAAGGGGGAAAAGTGACAGCGATCAATATTAAAAGCCCTGCACAGTATTTTTCCTCCTTACTCAAAATGTTACATTAGCAGGAAGTAGGTGATTATCTTCATGCTTTTGCACAGTACATAAAATAAGATCTAAATTTCACATTTTTGATAACCACCGTTCAGGAATTATACTTTATTTGGTGTGATCTTAGACATCACAGATAACACTAATTGACTATAGCGAATCGTAAGATACCTTATATTGCATATTCATGTGAAATCACCTGATGCTTCCACACTTCACTCACTCCGCATCGCTCTACTTGAGTAAGAGAGATATCGCGCAGTTTTTGGATGCAAGGTTACTCTCTGCATGTTATTCCAGAAAACTAGACCAAATCAAAATGGCTCAAGTTCATTTGGGGGGTTGAATTGACACCCAATACAAGAGTTTGTAGCAGTCATTTTACTGGGAACTCATTTGATAATTGAGCTGAGTACAGCCCCGATTTGCCAGCAGACTCAAGTTGAAAGCAACAACTTTCCCGACACTTATTGGATGCAGTGTGGATGATAACTTATTTAAAAATAAAGACTTACAAACTTTTCATTCGACACTTTGTTCAATAATGTAGCAAGCAATGAGAATATAACAAAATATGCAAGGTACAGTTTGCTAATTTTGTTATGTCATTTAGCGAAACTACAAATTTATTTTTATAAAGTTGTATGTCATTTTTGAAACCGTAATTTGTCAATGAACTTTCACACGTTTAGCTCCCGCCGTATATAGTCACATCCTCTTAGTCCGACCTGGTTAACCAGCCGAATATAGCTAGCTGTAGTTAACGTTAGTCAATAGTTTTAATGTAAAAGTGATCAACATGTAATAAATGGACAGTTGTTACCGCTCTAAATTACTTCTTAAATCATGAACTGTGGCGTCCTCTTACCAGGGAATTTGATTAGCCTCTATTTTATCACAGCATGGATTCCACTCTTGACTGACACCCCAATGGCCTTTCACCTCTTCATGTTCATAAAAGTAAAACCGTGTTGATGGGATCATATTTTCATCCTGCGCCGTACTGACTGACTGGGTGGTTACGTCTGACACAGAGGTAGTCAATTAATCTGCTGGGGTACACCCCCACACAGCAGTACTGTAAAAGACGACAGACGGGGAAAAAACTCAAAACACTCCTTTTAATGACGTTTTAGGTGGAAAAAAAAATAGGAAAGTAACTCGAACAAATAACATTGTTTGCGGAAATAATGTTCACAGATGAAAAAACTGCAGGGCCTTCAGATATGTAACAGAATTTTTTTTTTTCATTGCCAAGACATTTAAGAGACTCAACAAATAAATTCAACCAAGAAAAGCATGGTTTACATATGCTCAAATAGAAAAAGAATGCTTGGGTCTAGTATACAAGATAGAAAAGTTCCACAGCTATGTGTATGGCCTACCAACATTTGTGTCAGAAACAGCCCACAAGCCATTAATAGCAATCATTAAGATAAATGTGAAAATATCTCCATAAATCGAAAGGTTAATGATGAAACTTCAGCACTATGATTTTGAATGGATCTACACCCCTGGAAAATACATTGTTCTGGCAAATGCCCTGTCTCAAGCAGCAACACAAGATAAGCAACACAATGAAAATTCCACGAAGACAGATGTGACCTTGCATATAAACCTGGTTGCTAAAACTCTTCCAGATATGTCAGATATAAAATCCAAACTGATTGCAAGCGAAACTACACTAAACGTCCTACAACAGGTCATAAAATATATGAACAATGGTTGGCCCAAAGGTTTTTCAGCATTTTTCTCACCATTAGAGCTGAGTGTGGTAAATGCACTTTTGCTCAGACCGAACAGGACTGTCATTCCACAGTCCCTGAATGAGACTTGCTAAATAGAATAAAATACAGGCACCTTAGAACCAAGAAATACAAGAGGAGGGTCACAACTGTTGTTCACTGGACAGAAATGAATGCTGACTTTGACCAAATGGTCTTAAGATGTGCAGTTCGCTGGAAACATCAGAATAAAAGCCAAAGAAACCCATGATTCTTGCGATTCTTGCAGACCTACCAGATGAGGTGTGGCAGAAAGTGGGTACTGATTTACAGATTTTTAAGGTAAACCTACATGCTGGTAATTGATTACCTGTCAAATTATCCTGAGCTCACACTGCTTCCCATTGCTGAATGTGTAATCAAACATATGAAATCAGTCTTTGCGTCCCTTAGATTGTGTACAATGACAATGGAAATGCAAAGGAATTCCAAGCCTTTGCAAAAATGGAAGCCTTTCAACATGTCACCTCAAGTCCTTTGTACGTTCAGTCAAATGGCAAGGCAGAGAAGGGAGTCCACATTGTCAAACAACTGCTTAAAGATGACAATGCTGATCCTTAATTAGCTCTCTTGAGTTACGTATCCTCACCTCTTAAACAAGGTTTGTCTGCAGCTGAACTTTTTTTTTTTTTTGTAGCACAAGCTACAAATCACACTTCCTCATGCTAAAGGACTGTAACAAAACAGGATCCTAAAGCAAGAGAAACTGAGAAAGAGACAAAAAGCAAATGAGCACTCAGCACAGAGTTTACAACCACTTTCCAGAGAGGACACAGTAAGGATTGGTGATGCAAACATCTGGAACAAAAAGGCGACTGCTCCGGATGAAGCAGGTCCAAGGTTTTATACTGTCATAACAGAGGATCAACAAATTCTAAGGAGGCTATTGGAGTCTTCCGAAAATACAAGAGACATTGCACGAACAGCCTAGTGACAGAGCCAGAGTCCTCTGCATCACCACAACCATCAACAGTTCAGAGAAAAGCTATGGCAGCTGAACAAACACACTTACCTATGTTGAGAAGATCTACTCACACAGTGAAAAAGTCTGATAGACTGAATCTGTAAAATATAAAGACTTGAAACAAGACAATTTCTAAGAAAGATTTATTTTGTGTTTAATGCAATTGTCTCGTTTGTCTTTGTTTCTGTCTGTTCAGAAAATACGTTATGATATGCAATAATTGTCAGTCCACTGGGTGGCAGTAGCGAGTAACCAACGGAAACGCTACAGTAGATCAGTTTTAGCAAGTAGCTTTAAAGAATTGGCGTTGACGTTAAAGACGTTTGGAGAACTGTGTTCTGTAATACATGAACGATATATGTTTACAAATATCTCCAAATTGTTAAGTAATGAAAATTAAAAACAGGAAATAATAATAAATAATTAATTTAAACAAAAGTATTTTACAACTGTGTAGCAAATGTATTTTACAACTCACTCGTACATTTAGACTTTTGGCTGTTTTCTATGTTTTGCATTAGTGATAAATACATATTTTGTGAATTCTGCCCATGAACACTGCCTAGCAGGCCACATCACTTGGCAAGCATTGACAATTACTCTTGATGTTGGTCTAACAACTTTTAAGTGTACCACTGCCTCTGAGGCAAGCCTTCCTGTTTGGAAAAGATGTACTAAAAACATTGGATTACTGTTATTTTCTTTTAGGATGTTTATTATTGATCTTTATTATTGACATTTATTACCCCAAAGCTATTCTTCAGTTCATTAGTATAACTATTGTTTATGCCCTTGTCCATATGCCTTTATTGTGAACTTTTCCCCTAAAAACAACCAAAAAATTCAGCAATCACATTTGTTTTTCAAACATCACACAGAAAGAATAAAACATGCACTCAACCACACGCACGCTTTACTCTTTCTCTACGACATGTCACACATGCCTAAACAGAAAAACAAAAAAAAATACAATAACCCAGATCAACACCTACCTCAGTTACTTGCCAAGGCTCATCAAGAAAACGAAAAGCTGCCGGTGTATTTCTACTGCTGCTCCATTCAGAGTCTTGATGTATTGCATCGCGCTGTGGGGTGCCAACCGCTCAGCAGGAGGGAGGAAAGCTCTTCAGAGGGTCATCACTACTGCCCAGAAGATCACTGGTTGCTCACTGCCCTCTTTGGCAGACCTTTTCAGCTCTTGCTGCCTCAACAAATCAGCCAACATACTCAAAGACCCATCCCACCCTGGACATCAACAATTCAATCTGCTACCCATTGGGAGACGCTTCAGGTCCATTACATCACAGACAAACAGATTTAAGAACAGCTTCTACCACAGAGCCACATGTGAACTGAACACAACCCAACAGCAACACGGGCTGTTTGGGACCTGTGTGGATTCATGTGAGAACTACAAAGTAATAAAAAGCTTCAATATATCCCTATCATTTCTCTACAGATCCTGGTCTCTCCTGAACTTGTACTTGAATATGTAAATATTTAATATTCCTTTTTGTACATCTGGTCAACTTTCTTTATTTTATTCTAGTTTATCATCTATTCTGTGTACTCTATATCTGTAAATAGTCCAGTGTGTCAGTCTCTGTTGGTGACATAAGCACTCACCAAGACAAATTCCCTGTGTTACATACCTGGCAAATAAAACTGGTTCTTATTTATAATTAAGATTTGACACGTTTTCCAGTTTTGCTTTTGTAATATCTTACAAGAATGTAATTATTGGTGTTTACATAAGGAGAAGGATGAATATAATTTTTCCTCCATCAAAATCTAAACTGAACTTTTAGATGTTAGAATCAATAATTAACTTAGAAGTACTCAATTTACAAACAAAGTCAGTGGAGACACTCTTTATTAGAATATCACATTGTTAAATCCCTTTATGCATGTGAGTTATCTCAAATAAATGTGCATTTACTTATTTTTATAACATTTACTAACTAGAAAAGTGCATTTCCTGAAGAAAATACAGAGTGAGTGTACAGCATAAGCGATACACACATAGTTGCTAGGTGGTTGTTGTGGTATCCCCAGTGGTTCCTAGGGTGTTACCAAGCGGTTGCTATGGCGTTGTTAAGTATGCCAGCAGTCACCTGGGATGCTCTGGTATCCCAGGTGACTGCTATACAATTGCTAGGTGGTCAAGTGAATTCCATCGAATTCCACCATAAATGTATAACCAGTTAGTGTGTAAGCGGTTAGTGTGTAACTAGCAGGGGCGTCGTTAGCCCCCAAATAAGCATGTATTAGTAGTTTAAATCGTAAATAGTTCTAATTCTATCTTATTCAACCATACCATCGTGTTTCTAAATTCACAAAAACTGAGGTACTGCTGCCGTACAGCCTTGAAACCCGAATCACAATTTGAATCTGAATGATTTAATGTTCGGGTATTCTGTGACACCATTACCAATCGCTCTACACTGCCTTGCTAAAATCTCAATCAGTTTGTATCGCTGGGTCATAGAATGTTCCTGAAAACTATGCAACTTCAACGTAAAAGTAAAGAAAATACGTAATCTGAATGTCTATTACAAATGAAGTTGACAAGGACCCTAATGATTAATGAACAAATGCTAATGTAGAGTTACTTAAAAAGCAAACTATAACGATTTTTGCATTATGCAGTGCAGCATTTATGGCAGAGGTTAATGGATGGTTCTTTTTTATTTTTGAATTTTCCTGGGTGGCTTAGCCCCACCTGTCATATATTTCTAATGACGCTCCTGGTATCCAGGCTGCACATCCATGATGCGAATCTCCTGTTCCACCACATCCCAAAGATGCACTATCGGATTTAGATCTGGTGACTGTGGAGGCCATCTGAGTACAGTGGACTCATTGTCATGTTCAAGAAACCACTCTGCGATGATGTGAGCCTACCGAATGTCGCAGCAAAAAATGATACTCAACAGACCAGGCAACGTTTTTACAATCTTCTATTATACAATTCGGTGAGTT
The DNA here is from genome assembly GCF_041902795.1 of Electrophorus electricus. NCBI lineage: Eukaryota > Metazoa > Chordata > Actinopteri > Gymnotiformes > Gymnotidae > Electrophorus > Electrophorus electricus. The sequence goes on from NC_137503.1 coordinate 26,683,570, forward strand.
TGTGCAAATTGTAGCCTCAGTTGCCTGTTCATAGCCGACAGGAATAGCACCTGGTGTGTTTTTCTGCCACTGTAGCCCATCTGCTTCAAGGTACGACGTGTTGTGCGCTCAGAGATGTTGTTCGACATACCTCTGTTGTAACGAGTTGTAAGGGTTCGCACCAGGCCGAGGCCCCCTCCGGCCACCAGAGGGAGGCCTCGAGGCAACCACACCACTAATCAGGCTTAACACCCAACAGCTGGGCTAGACCATATTTAAGCCCAGTGACCCGGTCATTCAGTGCTCGGTCTTTGCCAAAGTTTTGAGCCAAGTTCCTGGCCGGTAACCTCAGGTGTCGAGGTCTCCGCGCCCTCGTGCTACACCTCACTTCTTGTCTGCGAGGGTGTCCGTGTTTTCACCCTCGAGTCTGTTACCCTTCGAGGCTTCCCTTAGCCATTGAAGTTCCTCTCCGTTTTCTGGTTTTGTTTGGGAAGTTTTAGTTTGGTTTTCCCCAGTGCATCGGGGTTGCCATTTCTTCCCGTGGCGTCCTTTGTTTTCCCTTTTTCCATGCTTAGCGTGGTGTTTAGTTTTTTCATTTTGTTTTACCTGATTCAAGATCTAACTGTTCTGCACACGGGTGTACCATTGTTAGAGCTTGGTTGTTCACCCAGTAGGCTGTTCGCGTCATCACCTAGCTGACCTGGGTTCGATCCCCCCTTACACGAGTGGGTTTATTTGAGTTACTGTTGCTTTTCTATCAGCTCGAACCAGACTAGACATTCTCTGACCTCTGGCATCAACAAGTACGTACAGTCTCTCATATACGAGGCTTGGGAGGGGAAAAAATGTTACTATTTAACTTAATTACTATTCTTCGATTACAATTACAAGAATTTTCTTGTTAGAAATGTAATAAAATGGAAAGTATACAATACTAGACTCGGCTTACATATTTGCAGATGCACAAGCAAGCCCAGTAGGTGGAGCTGCAGGTAAACTATTTTTTGGGTACAGCCAGTATACCTATCAGTCACTGTAGAAACAGTATACAGGTATACAGCAATCCAGATTCAGGTGGTCTTGTTTGTGGAGACTGTAATACATGCATAAATTGTACTGTGGTATCATGTAAGCTTTTAGTCATTTATGATTTTATAAATTCTGTTATGTTCTGAGCACAGATAATCTGCATGTACTACATATCAAATGTAGTCCTATCTTTAAAGTTGGTTTCAATGATGTTATGTACAATGAACAAAGACAATGAATCAATAAATGTTTTTTTTTTTACTGATGTACCAGTTTTTTCAAACTCACTGCAGTAGTGACATGACATGCACCCATTTACTCCATCCATTGTTCATATATATAAACAAAAATAGGTAATATATACAGTAGATTAAGTAAAAATATAATTTAAAAGTCATTTTTCTAAAAAAGCTCAATTATATGCCAGAAATGTTTAGTCTGAATTAGCAAACCATCTAAAAACATCAATGTGCAAAGTGTATAACACTGGTCAGAGGGACATGATGTTGCTAAGGTAGTGAGGAAGGTTTTTCTGCTGCATTGGTACTACTCTGACAGAGTAGGCTGGTTCCCCATTCTATTCTGCCTGAATGTTGTTTTTGGCATCTCACATCATGCATGGCCAACCACTGAGTCAGGCCCTGCGGAAGAGATGCATGATGCCTCTCCAACTCCTCCACATACCAAAAATCTGGCCAAAGGTAAAAATGTGTTCATAGTGTTGTTACTATGGTACTAAATGTTTAGTACTTTCTAATTAGGTTGCTTTGTAGCCCTGCATGTAAATGTATGAATTTAAATGTGATTATATGTATTTAAGTATTAGTATTGGAAGACAGGGGCAGATATGGCGAGCTAGCTGCAGGGTCAGGTGCAGTAGACACCTTAATACTAATGGGCCCTGAATTAATACCCTGAAGGTAAAGTTTATGGAAAATGTAATTAATAATCAGCCTTACTAGACTAGGCTTGCCACACAGGCATGGGTACCTTTGCAGAGTGATGGTGCAGTGAAGTAAGCCCTGTGTACTTGTCACATAGAATTATCATTAATTACATTCATAATTTTCTAATTTGATCACTTATAATAAAGAAAAGGGTTCCATATTGCATCATTGCAACACTAAAAGGTACAGGAACAGAAAAACATAAATAGGAGACAAACTTTAACCTTTGATTTTTAAAAACTATTGTCTTGTGATGGACAAAGTGACAAATGTGAGCATATTTTACAGTTTAAATTCTTTACAAAGTAGCTATCTAGCATCCATGATGGCTGCTTTAATTCTGTTGTAGATGATACAAATTTCACAACCACAGCAAATGCAATGACAACATTCTTATTTCAGTTTTTATTCTGACATACTGACCTGCTACAGTAGCATTGCATAGAATATGACTGATGCTTCATTATTTACATAACAGAAAGCTACAAACCAAGCTACAGAGCACAGTCTGAGAACAATGCAATTTAGGGTGCAAAGTCATCAGTCCATTATTTAAAAATGTATTTATATAAACATACAGGTATAGTTTGCAAATAAGTCAAACCGCTTTATATTCATATTGCACTTGGGACAGAAGTGACATTTGAGGTTGCCACCTTACAATTTCATTAGGATATTTTATTCAACCTCATTAAAAATGGCAAATTTATGTTTAAAGCTCGTCATTCAAAGCTTTTAAAAACAAGATTACACCAAGAAACAGACTCTTACTAAAATGGTGTATTTGTATAATCTTTTAAAGGAATATTATGTGCAACGGGTGCTTTACTATGAATCTTCAAAGGGCAGTTCAATAGTCAAAGCTATGTACAATAAACAGGTGTAAGATATGTGCTATGACTACAATGGCATTAACCAAGTACCATTCAATTTATATTTCAGTAGGCTAGATCAATCAGGCAGCTGTTTTTTGCTAATATATTAAAAGCAAAAGTAGTTGGGTTCAAAACAGTGAGAGGATAGCACTGAATAAAACAAGAGTATCTTGAAATAATGGTTTCTTGACATGAAACACCTATTAACATTACATGAGTAAGGCTAACACACTTTTTACCTAAATGCAGTCATTTCAGTGTGAATACAGTGTAAAGAGCTGCCAGATTAACTGCCTGGTCCAAGGAAGTTTATCTGAATGAAACACTGAAAGGATCCCCACAGTCATTCAAATAGTATTAGCAGTTTCATACTTTTACAAATAAGTTCAATCATAAAATAAACATTTCATAATCTGAATTCACCATTTACACAATTATATAATTATTACTGAGAAAGTGAAGCAGAAATCCTGCCACAAAACAAATAAGATCACCCCCATACCAAAACCTTTCCTTTTTTAAAAAACACAAATATTTACTCTTAAATAAATGCAATAAATTACCTAAAATTTGTCAAGACTGAAAGAAAATAAAAAGCCCACAAAAAATAAATATACAAATATATATTTATATACTCACAACAAACAAAAAGATCAAGCTTACAAAGCTTAAAAGCTATACACTTTGATACACAGCTCTCAGCACTTCAAAAATAGACCCCTTGGAAATTGCTGATGGGTGATTTATATAAGTCTCTGGTTTACTGTTTTGTTTACCACTTCTCATTTCAAAGCATGTTCTCAAAAACTGAGTGTAAACTTCATTAAGGGTCAGATTTCTCTGTAGTTCTGCCGGTCTTCTAACTGGGGGGGGGGGGAGAGGATATTTGTGAGCCTGAGTTACAGGTAAAAGGTAAAGTCAGTTTGCCATTTATGCTGAAAATTTTATTAAAGACAAATGCTCAATGACAATTCTCTACCTCTGCCTTCCATCAACCCACCTCTAATTTCTATATTAGATGTTAAAATGAGTACAAACTGGTTGTAATGGACAAATCAAATCTAATTGTTCAATAAACTAATAGAGTGAGGCTTTTTGGGGGGAGGGCGGGGGCCTTTTTTTGCATAATCCTTAAAAAATGGGAGATATTTTGAGAACACAGCCCAAGATATAGTCCTGAGCAGGGAAGGCATTCTGCTCTGAGCTGCTTGAAACACTTCCCCAAACAAACACTGATTGGTTTAAGAGGAGAATGGAGCCCTTGGGGGCCCCTTGTGGGGGGAGGGGCTTGATACTGACACAAACAAATGTGCACGGACCCAGAGACACATACCAGCTGTTGTTGTGAAACCCTTAAAATGTTGCCTTTTTCACATGCAAGAGCCTCCACATGACTGGCGCTTCAGACTCTGACCCCCTCCACATTTCTCCCTCTCCCTGATGCTTGTTCCCATCCCCCTATAGCAGCTCCCTTTTAATACTTACATCATACAGCACAGGGCTCTGCTTTGATATACTCAAACAGTAAACAACAAACCCTAATAAAGGTCTTTTTGTGCAGAGTGACAACTTTCAGCAGGTCTGCTCAGGCTTGGAACCTGCTACACAAACAAAAATATGTAGGCCAGTGGAGACCAAAACTTCCCCATACCTCATGCAATGCGATAGCCACTATGAGTGGAGAATTTGGAATATTCCATTCTGATTGGCTCAGCGTGACCAGAGCACACGCATCCACATTTATTCATTTTTTCAACATCACTGGTCATTTCTGATGAGGGGTTAGGAGCTGATCTACAAATCATGAGGACATGGCTTTTAAAGCAGACCAAGAATGCTATTGTGAAAATGAGCAGTGAGCACAGAAAACAGAAATAGTGGGTTAGAGAAACAGGTTCAGGCAAGTCCATATATGGATCCACAGTGTGTACTTCTGTCAGTCTTCATCCTCCATCACAGGCACTATGTTCATATGAGGGATTCGACGTCTGTAGCCGACAACCATGGATGTGGAACGAAGAGGGAAAAAAAAAAAAAAAAAAAAAAAAAATATATATATATATATATATATATATATATATATATATATATAAATCACTTCAAATAATCTACCCAAAGTTTATGTATGTATATATATATAAATAAATAAATACATTTTGGGTAGTTTATTTGAAGTGATTATATATATATATATATATATATATATATATAAACAAAAGATAGTGTAAATAACTGTCCGCCAGAAGCAGATGGCAAAACACTATTCCACTCGAGGATCCAAAAAAGGAACATAATTCCAGGACAAATTCTGAACAGAACAGGATGTTTGTGTTACTCTGGGCTAAAACAGTGTGAAAGAAGGGCATGATAGTGATGATATAGAACATTCCCAGTTATTTCACTCACTTGTAACTGTACAGGGAGAGAGCTTGCTCTTGGTCTTTGAGAGGTAGTGTGAATGTTGAGCGTGCATGTCTTGATGCACCAAGATAACTGATAGTAAATACAATGCCAAAGGAATTTTCAAGGGATCAGTTCACAAAAATAAAAGTATTTTGTCATCATTTTAAAAAGTTTACATGTCCAACTTGATCATATAGTTTTCCATTTTCTTTTATCTTCAAAAGTTGACACAAGGGGGTGCCAATCTTGTATAAATAAGTCTCAAGAGTAATACTTTGCGTTGATACCTGAAGTCCCTGCATATACATATTTGAATTTGCTTAAATACGAAAGATGGCGGTCTCAGCTTGACCACCTGAAAGGTCAGAATAAATGTGCATTCATCCTACAGTGAGTGTGTGTCATGCTAGTTATTTTGCTTATAAATATCAGTTTTATTATATAAAAATAAATAAAAAATTGTTTAAAAAAGGAAATATTTTATATCCCCTTGAAAACATTGGGATAGCTATCTGAGAAAACGGTTACGAGTGGTTTAAGAGTGCACAAGGATTTCCATTATGTGGTCCAGGTCACTGAGGTCAGAGAGGCAGAGCTGCAGGGGGCTGCTGGGAGTGCAGCTGGAGCAGTTCTTGAGGCCATCATCTCCTATCCCGGGGGCTGTACCACTACCTCTTGGTGCTGGGACTGCCAGAACAGAGATGTCTGACGGATCATACATGGAAGTATCAATGTCCTCAAAGATGTCATCTAGCGCAAGATCTGTCAGGTAGCTGGTGGAATTCATCATCTCAAATGAACCGAAAAGTGAATCTGATGGCCTCACATTAACCTCAGCTGAGGGGAGTGGATAAAGTGGCTTGCTTTCTGCACAGGCTATTTGGGCCTCACCATTTGCACCAGGTATCAGAGAAGAGAAGGACAGTTCTCCAGGGAGGAGAGGAGTAACGTCTAAGGATGCAGGTGGCATCTCGGGGAGGTGGCGTGGGGTGGGAGCATGAAGAAGTGAAGGGGCAGACGGGGCTGGAGGCAGGCATGTTCCCCCCTCCAGTCTCATCTCTTGCTGGATCTGCCGAAGGGTGTTGGCCAGCAGGACAGAGCGGTGAAGGCTAGGTTCGGCCCGCTGCTGGCAGCTCTGCAGTTTGTCCAGGCACAGGTCCAGCACCAGCTGCCTCTGCTGGGGGTATGGCAGACCCAGCGTAGGGTCCTCGCAGTCGCTCACCTTACGCTTCACCCCACGGCCGAGCACATACCTGCATCAGAAGACACGAGGGATGTGAGGCAGACTACACATCACAAACACTGCCTAGAGTAACAATTAATACGGTACTACAAGCTCTCCATCTGTACACTTAGAGATGGTTCTTACCTCAGGCAGCTTTACCAGTACTTCAACTGTTTGAGGTTTTAAACCTTTAAATAAGTTAACAGCGTCTAATGCTTCACGACCACTGGTGTATGTTGGCAGGCAAGACAAAACGTGAAGGTACTCATCTGACCACTAAATGTTGTTGGACTCAATTAAAGCACATGTCTGATCAAGAGATTTAAACAACATACTCATTCATTTTTCAGGCCAATCTGAGCCATTTTATTCTAAATCACTACTAAAAACTCAACTGATGTCTGCCATACCCATACACAACAAGCAAGCAGCAGGAATTGTTAGACATACAAAATGCCTGCTCCTCCCCCTACATCAGAGTGGAAGTGTGCGTGGCCATGACTGCAGTAGGCGTGACAGAGCACGACCACAGTCAGGGCTTCCTTCTCACAGTAGTGGATAGCAGTGCAAGCGTCTGATACATATAAATTACTACATATAATCCATTCAACCTTTTGATCAGGACTGCTGTATAGGATATTTTCTCAGATCAGTGTGCAAATCAAAGCTTTGCCAAGAATAAAGCACTACTGCTTTGAAGATTTCCACAGAAAATACACAGAACGTGAATTTTGTGGCTGTATATGCACACACAAATAACTAAAAAAAAAAAGTGGATTTTTTTGGCAATATTACAGCAGTAGCTGCACTATCACCTAGTCACTTTGCCTACAGAGATCATGTACAGAGGGGGTGTAAATGGTAGAGGCTGTCCATCGCTCTGTGCACTTGCTGTAGCGTGGGTGGTTTAGCCTCCTCCGTCCATCCATCATGCTGTTGCGAGCAGGAAGACATCCCCCACAGCGCTGGCCGCAGACTGCTCCTTTTTACTGCAGAGAGCAGAGGAAGCCACAGGAGCCCAGAAGAGCCCTTCCTTTGTGTTCAGCACAGAGACAGATCCATTTCACCACTTATGTGCTTTGTGATGGTGTTAAAATATAGTCACTGAATTTTAGTTCTTTGGCAGCAGATGACAGACTTAAGCAGAACTTGGTACATTTCTGTTCACCCCACAAATACATTGAACTAAGCCATTTTCCCTGACTGATCACATGATATGCATCAGGAAAATAGCTTTGCACTCTGCGCCAATGAAGTCTAGTCTAACAGGGCATTTATTTAAGTGGAATTTGTTTGGGTATGTGCATTCAGCAGTTCTTAACTGTGTCACATCATGGCTAGGAGTTATATAACCATGCACACCAGCAGTGCATGTCCAACACATTCCCTTTCAGATCTGTGATCTCCCACTCAACAAAGTTGTCACAAGGTTTGGAAAGGGCACAGCCAAATTCCAAGAAGAACAGAGACCAAACTTGAATGAGCTGCACAATAATGCAACTCAACTCTGTCAGCAACAGCAAGCTATAAATGGAACAGGAGAGCACTGAACAGTCTACTGAAAAATGGCACATAACAGTTTTAAATATTACAACAGCTTTACAGTATACACTCAAACAAACCAAAAGCCACAACTATATGATAAATAGTTCTGCATGTTAAAAATTTAAATTATGTAGAGAATGAGGCTTTGCCAGTAACACCAATTAATCCTCAGATTCCACCTTGGTTCAAATAAACCTGGACACAGATTTGTGATAAGCCAGGTGCAGATATGGCTTGCTTGGTTCATCATATTAACCACTGTGAAAACATGATTTAAATTGGGGCTCTGTCATTAAATTGGCCTCTCTGGCCTGTTTACCATGGCAACAGCAATGGACGAGAGGCTAGGGATTGAGTGGCATGCAGCCCAGCTCAAAAAATGTAACCACCGACAAGACAATCATAGAAGTGATAACATAAAAGCTGGAAAAGAGTCTGCATCAGAGAGTATGCTCAGTACAACACTGGACACTGTGCATGTTTATTTCTTAGATTCATACTTGCTGACTGAAAAACTATTAAACTGATCAAGATGAAGTGAGATACATTTCCAAAATGTAGACAATAGCTGCTTGGGCAATTCTTGACAAGCATTTCTTTGGGCAATACTGTTTTTGTACCTATTAAATTACACTAATAAAAACAACCCATCTCATTGCCATTATTGCACTATTTTAATACAAAAAGAACATGAGTGTGTACAACCAAAGATTCACTGATGTGTCAGAAACTACTCCAAACAAGCAATCATGCAGAGGAATGTACACTTTAGGAAGGTGCCTAAAATGTATTATATAATGGCTACTTATCAGATTTCAGTAATAAATGTTAATCATTTAAAAAAAAAAAACTCCCCATTTTCTTTGCAGTAAAACTGAGAAGAGAGAGAGAGAAAAAAAAAAAAAAAAAAGGCACCCCATGTGAGTGTTACAGGGCCTTTCATGGGTTTCGGTCACATGACCCTTTTCTTTTAGCTGCTACATAAGTGAAGTGCTGCATCTCAGCATGAGAACAATGAAGAATAAAGCAGCTCATCTTTTTTATTCTATAAATACATGTCCAAGATTTAAAAAATGGTTCAGATTCATGTATACTTCCCCAGTTGTTAATTTATCAATATAGACTGGTTCATTATAGACGCAGAGATAAGCCTACTGCTTTAATGCTAACAATTTTTGTACTCACGACACCCATCTAATTTTTGTACTCACAACACCCACCTAAACAACTCCATGTTTGATTCAAAAGTAAAAATATTGTCAAACTAGCACACAGCCACCCTTCCTCTGATCAACCATTTGTCACTCTCTACTAGAGAGTAGATTACTCGAGTTTGTACCCCAGCATTCATAATTAAGTGTAGTCTTTTCCATTTCATTCTAGGGGAATGGTTAAATAAAAAGGTGAAGAAATTTAATGTGTGATGTTGCAAAGGTATGCAACATCACAGTAAAGATAATTTGCTCAGTATCCTCACTGATATAAGTGATTGTAAAAATCAATGACCACTTATCTGCAAAGGCTCCTAATCTGCGGTTTATAAAAGAATTACTATAAAAAGGCTTCCTAGTTTCAGCAGGATACTCAAGTGAACAGTTTACAGCAAACAATTAAACAATCATTGCCAAATTAATTTATTTAGCAATTAATTATTGCTAAAAAGCAATAATGCTAAATCATCAATCTAAACTATTACATTAAAAATAATTTTGCACACTGGAATCAAAAGTAAGTCTTATAATATGACAGTTCAAAAGAATTTGATATCTGTTTCAGAGGTGCCTTAACTCAAGAAATTACATAAAACTTACTGCAGGACTTTCCCTGCTCCTTTTACCTGAGAGTCAGGTGCCAACCTTTAACACTAATCATTTAAAATCAACAACATATTACAAAATTGAGGACTGGATTTGAGGTCTAGATTTGGATACCACCTTGTCACATAATAAAAGAGCCTTTATTGTCACACCACAGCAATTTCCCAGCTCATTTTTGAAGAATTACAATTTCTGCATATTAACAGATCCTAATGCTCAACATACAAAAAACTTTAGATGTTCAAAAATGTAATGCCGACATCAGGGTCCTTTCCCATTTTTTCTCCAAAGCACAGACAGCATGTCTCCATTCCTGAGAGAATGGCGAGAATAAGGGGGAGAAGAAGGGATTGGGGGGAAGCAAGAAGAGACTGTGCCAGCACACACATACATACACACACACACACACACACACACACACACAAAAGGAAATTTACAAGTGAGAACACCCAAGCAAAGAAAAGTTCCAAAAGGCTGAATCAAAGAGAAAAGGTTAAAGTGTGCATAATACCTAGGCTTAAAACAAACATGAGCAATCAGAAGCAGAAGGGAAGTTAACCTATTTAGTGCAGTGTACAAGGAATGAGAAGAAACAATGCTGGGGACAGACTGAGTGGGAGGAGAGAAAAAAAAAGCGGGTGGAGACAAGTCTAGCAAATCCTGAATAACTAACCAATAGGCAGGCAGGCCAGTCGAACGGAATGTCTTAATTTGGTCAATGACAACACATTAAGAAACTGAGTCACAGCTATGAGGTCGGTTAGTCACCTGCCTACACCAATACAAGATTTTGAAAACCAGAGCTTCAGAAAGCCCAAGCAGGTGTTTTTAAACTCCATGATAGACTGCTGATGCATAAACCTAAAAAGCAATGAGATCTCAAAGTTTAATCTTCTCTAGCGCACTATCAGATGAGTGTGATCCCTCTGCTGCATAATGTACTGTCTGCAGTTCTGAAAGTATTGTAATATTTAAGCATCAATTAAATTGGAGGGGGGAAAAACCCACAAGGTCTAGTGTTTTGGTCCCACTAATCAAGATGCGAATTTACTTGTGTGTGTCCATAAAGCCTTAAAAAGCCCCAACAAGACGGATAAAGCACTATTTATTTTAAGCACGTACATAGTGAAAATAGAGGTGAACTCTGCAGATTGCTGCTCTTCAAAACATACGCTTCGACAATGGCTGGATAATTAGACTACAAACACACTAACGCTAGCTACCCTTCCATAGTGAAGAAACGGTTTTGGAAACCTGAGGAGAAAGTTACAACGAAGAACAACTAGCTAGCTCGATCAAAATTAACTAGTTGCTAACTAGGTAGCTAACGCTAGCTAACTGACATTGCTACAAAAAAAGTGAAAAAGTCGATTCCTTCAATAAAGTTTTCTATGGGCCTTTTAAAGAGATACCAAAGAAAAAAGTGCTGGTCACGTTTAGAATCACCATTAGCTGACGGAGGTGGTCAGATCGACCCCGTTACGCAACAGATCGACGCTTTTATAATTTAAAGTGGTTACAAACCCACTGCGTTTCGGCGTTACCACATATTCAAATTATGTCACGCTCAAGTGAATGTGAACTATATAGTTACTAGTTAATATTGCCTATCCCACTAGCCAGGTAACAACCAAGTTTTCGACAAGTGAGAAGCAAGCTTCGCCAGCTAGCGTTAGTTAGCTAGCTAGCTATATTAGCCACCAGGCTAGCCAGCTAATTAGCTGCAGAGCTAACTAGAAACCTAAAAAGATAAAACCTTCTGTGTGACAGTATCACTGACGTCAACTGCTGTCTGTCTGAATTTAGTCATTTTTGTTAGCTAGCACTGTGGAAGTTTTTGTTCACGTTCTTTTTCAAGCTACCTTGACGAGGAAAGGGCATCCCCTTCGCCGGATTCAACTTCCTTCTTCAGTACAGTTACAGCAGAATCCACGTCCAGTCGACACATAGAGGTAGGATGAATTCCTTGTCTTCTTTTCATGGATGTCTCCAATGGTACAACGTCCCTCTGACCCATATCATAATGTTTCGTTAAATTCACGGTCAACAGCTACCTAGCTAGATGAGTCACACCAGCGAAGCAAACTCCGAAAAAGCCAAACCGTGCCGCTATTCATCGAGGGTACCGGATACGCAATGAATTAGCTAGCAAGCTAGCCTAGCGAACCAGTTCAGGTACTTTGACCACACTGGACAGCTTGCTAGCTAGCTAGGTGGCTGGCTGGCTAGAAAATATGATCTCTAGCTAGATAACTAACGCTAACTAGGTAAAAGTATAATTAAATTGCCTGAGGTCTTTGAACAATCCCTACATTCTCTCGGCTGATTAAAAAGATGTTTCGTTGTCTTCGTTTGGCTGTTAAGTTGTATATTTGACTACTAATACAGACTTTAAACATTCTTCGCAAAACTGTAGCCGACCCACTCAGTATCGAAGTCAAACTATTGGTGTAGTGAAGAAGCTACGGGAAAAGAGCTCAGCTGATTGACTGTAGTCAGGTGGGAGAGCTCTGATTGGTCCAGTGAAATCCCAGGCCCGCCTAGTAACTACATATGATTGGCGGAGCCCTTTTCTTCTCCTTACGACTCATTCGCTCCTTTTCTGTGCCAGCAGAGTGAAAACGTGACTATCTGAATTACTGTAAAATATGGCATATATCGCAAGAATACGTTGCGTGCTTTGCAATTTTCCTCACAGCTGCATTTGTCAAATGCTAGTACGATTTGATAACGATTTCACTGGACAATATAGAGAATAGCGTAAAGAGAATAAAACAACTATCCATAGAATGAAATACGAAAATAAACATACTTCTGATAAATGTAGTTATGAGTTTCTTTTTTGTTGTATTTTATATATGAACACTTTGCAAAGCTTAATATAAAAAACTGATAAAACAACTGTTGTACTACCACTTTATTTCGTTGTCCCTAGGGATTTAAACAGTGACGTATTGAGTCTCCGCTAAGTATGACGTCAGACAGTCGCTGAGAGACAGTAAAAACATTCTTGTGGCATTTCACCAGACCATTCAAGAAACCCGAGTTCCACTGCATTCCCTACCGGACACCAAATTATAACATTTACTAGCTGGTTGAGCAAAATGATCAGGTATTCTGTGAGTACGGCAACCTTTGGATACAATTTGATTCCAGTTTAACTCCGCTTTCCTCCCAACTGTATCCGATAGATGAAACATTTAGACACTTAAAGCGTCAGGATTCTGCATACCCTGACTTAATCCTGTCCGTTCTTTGCAAGGTCAATAATCAGTTTTGCGATATCTCCGCATTCTAGTTTGAAAGCTATGCATGTTGATCCCACCTCTGTCATTAGCAAAAACGTAACTCGAAGCTTACGTATTAAAAATGCTTTACTCCAGCTTTACTGTATTTACATTAAAAGCAGATTTTCAAAATAACGGGTAAAAAAAGGTGAATGAGGCTTACACGTTAAAGAAAATATCAGCATATAGTTTCTTAAATTGGAATATTACATGGACATCTGGAGATTATTAATAAACATGAATAATGTAATACATTTCTGCAAAAACTATTTTTGCGGAGAACTACACCATGTTGAAGGATAGCAATCTAATAACTTACCTTTACTAGTGCACATTTAAGCAATAATTAACAGAACAATTTGCTTTTTTAAATTGTACCTTTTATTAAAAATGTTATAAAAATGCTACAATGCACATATAAAATGTTTATAGTCTACTCTAGAATATAATTAAAAATGAAACTGTGATGTAGAGGGCAATGAGTTCCCCTCAAATTTAATGTACTGCTTGCACAAATCTATTCTTTTAATGCAAGAATTATTTTCAAACATGACCAATTTCTGTAATGAGAAGACATTAAACATAAACCGTGTCTTCTTTCTGACTGACAATACAAATTCAATACTGTATTTTAAAATGTGCTGGAACACTTTGTGCATAGGAAGTGTATTGCAACACTCAATGCATAGGAACAGAGAAACAGTATAGCTCATTACAAAGGGCTGGAAAGGCTACGTTTAGACAACGGATTGCACCTCAGATTTGTTTTTATTCTGTACCTGATCAGATACGTGTCCAATGAACACACCATTAGAAAGTAAGTAATCACTTCGGTCATGAAGTCTGTATATAAGTGTGGTGTAAACAAGGAACTGAAAAATAATTTTAAGCTATTCATTTATGATTCTTAGTCTCTGAATATCATTTGGGCATCACGTTTGTACACATATGCAAAAAGCTTTGTTGCTTGTCTAAACGCCACCTAAATGACTCAAACCCAGTTTTATTTATTAAAGCCTTCTGTAAAATGTAGGTCACCACTCAACACCAGTAATTAAACTAGCGACTGGTGCATTCCACATAAAAATAACCAGCCTTATTCATATTATTGGTTTTCCAAATGGTCAAAATGTGGATACAAGTGTGGGAGAATCATGCCCTTTACGTCTGATTGGGTTGAATTCATCTCCTGCCCTGAGTTTGACCAAAGCCAATACTCAACATGTAATTTTGCAGCAAATAAATAAAATAAATTAAAAGTCATAATATAGAATGGGCTGGCCCCACTATTCTTCATTTGTTGGTAAGACAAATATAAGAACACTTTGACTTCTAATAGAAAAAAGTCATAGCTGAGCTGATTGACAGCCTATTGCCAAGATAGAGGGGAAAAATGCTGGGTGCCAAAATGCACCTAAAAGTACTACAGAAATAAGCCATGCATCACTGTATCCATTACTGCCATTTCTGAATCCTGAAAAGAGTAAAAGCTCTTGACCTTCAACCATTTCAGAAAGTGGAAGACCACAAAAAAAAGGAAAGATATCTGATCTGTCCATTTTAAAAACAAAATGCTGAAACTAGAGTCTACAGTAACAGTTAACAAGCAGTATCTATTGTAAAAAATATATATTTATATACATATTTTAGACAATTTCATCTTTTTATGAAAATATCTTTTACATTTTTGTATACATCTTGTTCTGCTCTCCAACCATTTAGTGTTAATGACTTTAAGAAATAAATAAAAAAAAAAACAAAAAAACAACAACAAAAAAAAAAACATCTGGCCACACAAATAAAGAAAGAAAATATTAAAAACATACAAAGGGTATGCAAATAAAATAACTATGGTCAGCTCATAAAATCAAGGCCATCCTTTACAAGACACAGACTCCTTTCCCTGAAAGGATTGCAGATTTACTTGCTTCCCATAAGGGACAGAAAAGCCAGTAATGTTAAGAGAAGCACACAGGTCTCTGAACTAAGAGACTCCTGACTAAGAACCAACAATGATCTCCATGATGTGGTCCAGTTCATTGAGATCAGAGCGACAGTTTGAAGGAGAGCCTAAGGAAGGGGGCCCATGAGAGGGTGCTAAACTGTCCAACAGGTCATAGGGACCCATCTTAGGGGCACTCTGAATTCCTGTGAGCATGGTGTCAAGGTCATAGTAAGAGGCGTCCACATCTGAAAACAACTCCTCCAGAGCAGAGTCTGGACCTGAGGAACCGTTCTTTATTTCAAAGGTACCAAAAACTTGGCCCATGGACTTTGAATCCTCCCTTGAGCTCTCTTCCTCTTCGTCAACTTCATCTTCATCTTCATCATCTTCATCATCATCATCATCATCTCCTGGGCCAAGCCTGGATCCCTCGCTGGTCTCTTCATCACTCTCCACAACTCTAAGCTCACCCGTCTCCCAGCAGTGGCCAACACTCTCCGACAGACACACGTTGGAGGCAGCATCGCTGACTGAGACAGAACACAATGTTTCATCTGCCACCACCTCTTCTTCTCGACATCCTTCATAGCTGATGACCGAGAAAAGCTTAGGCTCAGCATCTTGTTCGCGAGACCGGCAAAGGACCTCTGTGGCCACCAGGCGTTCAGAGGGGCTTTGGCTGCCATTGCAGAAGGCCTCTGTAACTGCCTGCCAGCTGCCATCATGGGTCATCTCCTCCTGGATCTGCCGCACCGTATTGGCGATGAGGACAGAGCGACACAGGTTGGGTTCTACCAGCATGTGGCAGAGTTGCAGCTTGATAAGGGACATATCCAGCAGTGACTGGCGCTGCAGGTTGTACGATGATGACACGTTGGCACCACCCAGGCTTTCATCTGACATCTCACCGCCATCATCGGAAAACTTGCGCTTGGTCCCTTTGGAGAACATGTCTACCCTACAGAAAACCAAATTTTAAGACACTGGTCAGCACAAATGCATACATTCAAATCAAATCTAATTAAACCAAACCAAAATGTCACCATACATTTACAGGAATAGCATATAATGGTAAGCAGAATGAGTCTTAGTGAGTCTTAGTGATTAAGCTTTTAGTTTAACACAATAATGCTGCATCATCCTAAATCAGATTTAACAAGGGGTACTACTGGAACTAAGTGTTAAAGCAGGTGTGATTATCACTTAAAATATTTAAAGCAACTCAAACTATTAGCAAATGCACAGACTATATAAACTGCTGTTTTATTTGTACTGTTTGTCTGGGTAAATGCAACATTTAGACAACAGTACAATTTACGATACAACCAGTCCATCCAGTTTCGATGAGTGACCTAATTTTCATACTGTCTTACATCAACACCCAGACACACTGAAGTAGTAGTTATTTGTCTAAATGTTAACAAATAAGTGTCCAGTGGTTGTCTAAATGCTACACTAATCCCACAAACGACACAAATCTAACGAGATTCTTAATAGTGAAAATAGTGGTTATTGTTATCCAACCTGCTAAATACTGAGCACAAACCACAATCTAAAATACCTTAGTATGATTTACTTGAGCTTGATAATTAATAGGATACTTATGGGTTTAACAACAAAAAAAGGATGTATTTACATATCCAGCTACTTGCATTCCAGAGGAATGCCAGAGGAAAATTAAATTTACACTATGAATTTTCCCCTCTCACACAATGTACTATCCACTGTCTGGAAGCAGAATCTGTGCTTTGTCAGAGTTTTCCCCTAGTTTATTTTTCTATATACGTTAAAGAAAACTTAAAGCCCAACATACTAGCCTCAATTTTACACTTGTTTACCAGCAGTGTTGCCAAAATGAAATCAACCGTAACTGTTCTAATGACTTAAATAAAGATTTGAGTGTGCATGATACATACAAACAGCACAACTCCACACTAAAATTGAACAGGATCCAGACTTCACTGAGGAACATGACAGCTGGAATAAGTGTGGAGCTTAAAGGTGACATACATGCAGCCAGAACAGGGAAAACACATGACACCAACCAACATGGCAAAACACATCGTCCGGCATCAGTTCATGATAAGACTGTGAGTTTGTGTAGCTGTAAGATAAGGGGGTTCTCCATCACATATTTAAAATCAAGAAATGGTGGGTGACTATGGAGTGGAGAAACTACATAACTGTAGCTAAATAACATTTAGAAGATCAGGCATTCTTTAACATTTGTCTGATTACACTATGTATGAAAACCTGACATGTACATTAACTGCAGACATTAAAATGCAAAGTAATTTTTAAGTTAAGAGTAATGACAACATAATGGAAATGATTTGCCTGATCTTTGCTAATATCACACACAAACACACAATAGCTCTAACCCATCAGGCCACATGTTAAGCATATATTCTGAGAGGGTTAGGATGAACACAGGGTGCTTTGCCTACCTGAAGCATGAGTGACATCCCAGCACTGTAGAGACAGAGACCAGAGTGCAAGCTGACATACATTCACAGTTAAACTAAAACCAAGTCCTAAACTACAAAGACTAGGCTTAACCTCTGCTTCAAACTTCAACCAACACTAAATATCTGCCCTGCGTTATATAAAGGTCTAAAATAACAATGTTAATAAAACAAAGTATTACAAAAAGAACAATTGGTAGGCCTCTATCTATATATATAAAAACGTCATCCAAGTAGAGACAGATGCCCTAGATTTGCTCTGTATAATAAGCCTGTCTTTCAATTAAATTTAGCGAACAACCATAAATGACCACATAAAACAACAAAGAGATTTAGGTCTTGGGCTACTCCAGTAACTGCGTCGCGTCACGCAATTGAAAGAGCAAGGGTTTCATCAGCATTTGTCCTACCTCTACCCTGGCCCATGTATTCTCTTCCTATAGGCTCCACCCTAGCCCGGCACACTTCCCCTCCCCCACTGCCCTGACGTGGACAATAACTAGACTATGCCACCGGAGGAAGGGAAAAAAAAAAAAAGAACCAAGCGAACTAGCTAGTGTAATGTGAAACAAGCAGCAGAAACATGGCTGAAGAAATAAGAATTTACATAGTATGACAAATAACAGTATCATTCTAGGAACATTTAAAATTGTCATCTTATGCCTTTAATCCATGCTCTATAGGCTAGTGTGCTGAAATATGTGAAAGCACAACTGCTCCACCTAGCTAGCCACGAAGCTAGGCGGCTAAGTAGCGAGGTTGTGTGGAAACGACAAAGATGGAAGCCATTTTGATTTTCTCGATTAGCTGGCCAGCTTTCGTCACCTTATCTACCGGTTTGCTCATACAAAGCAAAATCGGTAATACTAAGCAAATTTAGTACAAGTAATTTGAAAATAAGTAAACCACACTTCAGGGACCACATGTACGCAGCACAGTGGGCGATTAACAAGAATAGCTAACGTGAACCGCGCTACCACTTCCGCAAACATGCCTCTGTTCGAAATAGACCGCGCACTTAACCATCGCGTCTCGACATAATCGCATACTAGGCTGGAATTACATTTGAATTATACGACTACTATTATGCATCGCATGGCGCGTATCGCGATGGATCAAACTTACCTCGTACTACTTTTGTTCTTTGGTGATGAGCGTCATAAGCGTTTTGTAGGCCGGGTGTAATATTAAAGGTGTAGCTCCCTCGGCCACTTCAACACAGATTGCAATGAGCATACGGTTGCCAGCCAGGCGGCCAGCTGCGGCAGTGAAAGGGGTGATGGGGGCGGACGCTTGCATCTTGATAGACAGCAGGCCATCGTTTCATCTGTGGAACCTCGAACAAAAGCCTCGGTGGAATAGAAAGAATATTTTTAAAATTATTTTCAGGAAATAATCTGAGTACCTAAATAATATGAGTGTATGTGTATTAAGTACAAAAGATTAATCCACATACACTTCACTTAATTTACCGTTTAGAATAATAGCTTTATTATTCGATTAATTTATATTAATCGAATAAACTAATTATAAGCTATATTTGGATGTACTTTCTTAAATTGCTGCGGTTAGACAACCTGCTTTGTGCAGAGCTTGAAGGACATCTAAGGTAAAATCCTATACAGTATTTTTTTAATGAATGTACAGTCTTAAATTCTGCATTCACATTTTGGCACATCTGATATTGCTATTAGACAGTCTAAAAGATTTTTCTTTTGGCAGGTATGGAAAATTGAGAGTGAAAGTTTGTTGATCCTTATCCTAATGTTGGCAAGATGATGTCTTTGTTTCTGATTGTACACACTTATTGAGTGGTTTATTTAGAGGTGTCTCATGTAACAGGAAACACTATTCAAGTGAGTTATATTCCAATTATATAAGGTCTTCTCTTCTAACAAAGTGCTGTAGTTACAATGTACCTCATATGTTTTGTTTTGGGTTTTTTTTTTACTGTTGATGATTGACCAAAAGAGTATCATTGACAATTCCACATCTAGAGAATAAGTGATTTTATTCACTGCTACCAGTATACTAGTGATTAGCCAGATTGAATATCGCTGTACTAAATCTCTGCAAAAACCCAATATTTAAATGCCAAATAAAAAATTGTCTATCAGTGGTAAATTGCTTTGTTTTGCATAAAGGGGGCAGCACTGGCAAATGTAGACAGTACAAGAAAATTAATGTAACAGAAAAAGACTGTTCTTGAAAAGAAAATGAAATGTATAAACTCAATAATTCTTTCTACTGTTTTTTTTTCTATCTTGGTTGTAGAATATGAGTCATTCACAATGTAGTTCCATCTTTAATATAACATAACTGAACTGAAGCCTTCACAAAAATCTGAATGTCAAAGATAAATAAATATTAAGACATTAAAGCAAACAGATATAACCTAATAATAAAGATTAGGGTTATAATTAAACTGGGTTATAATTTCTAAATTATAACGATTTGGGTTATAATAAAACTGTTGTAAAGAGATCTCCAAGACCACTACTGGACACTCTGTGTCTTTACACTCACCATACGCCACAGTGTCGGCTGGTACTGACATTTGTTTCAACACAACACAAATCAACACACCACCACCAGAGTTAGCTAATTATTGGACTCTCTTCAGCATTTAAAGTGAAATCCAATTACTGAAAACAAAGCTTATGAAGTGCTTTGTAACTGATTTATAAAAGTGCTGCATGAGATATGACACTAACAGTAATCCGATGATGTTTCTGAAGAATACAAGCCATATGGTAGTGGTGTTTTTGACAAAGATCTTTGCAGCCAGCTACTCAGTACGTAAGTTGTATAGGGCACAGCAATTTGCACAATTTACTTGTGTCAAAGTGGGTGTCAATGTTTACATCTTCAATGAGAGGAGGAAGCTGAACTTTCTGGTCATGAAAGACAAAAAAAAACACCATGAGAGTGAATCCGGTAAAGTCATGTTCTCTCATCTCCAAGTTTGATGTCATCTTAAAACTTTGTTGATTTGTTAGCTCGCAGTGCATCTTACTAGTCGGTCTATCTTGCTATCCTAGCTGGGCAGTGAATCTCTAGGTCTGTCTGCATCTTGCTTGCTTGCCAGCCACTTCTATGGACTTTGTGCCTGTCAAAATTGAGAGTGAAATACAACTATTTATTATGTTTAATAAACACCAATGGGCAATGATGTTTATAAACTATAGCTCAGAACAGTATTTTGCATAGGGCACCAAGAGCATAGGGCACCAGCTCTGTTTGGGAATACTGAAGTTCGTAGAAGGGTTAAAGTCAAATTACAGTGGTCAAGATGTGTTTTAATGAATGCATTAGCCAGTGTTTCTGCATCACAAAAGTGGGAAACATTGCAAAATATGTGACTGTAAGGAGAGCGTGGGATCAAAAGTAATTCCAAGGTATTGAACAGTGGTGGAATTTGTATGATGATATCTATATAAAAAAAAAGAGATCAGTAGCCCTGGTAAGAGCAGCCTTTGGCTTCACCAGCCAACTTCTGTCTTGTCATAGTTCATCTTGAGAAATGTTTATGTCATTCATTGCTTGATGTACTATAGGCAATTTATTGGAGTGGAAGGTTGGAGAGGAGCAGTAGGTTAGATGTTAGGATCAATTTGAAAGTCCTCAGCATAGAAGGGGAAGACCACGTTGGCAAATCAACCAAGGGGAAGCATGTGGATTATAAATAAGAAGAGAACCAGCACAGAACTCTTTGGGATACCTTGAAAGGCTGATGCAGTGTGCAATCTGAATTTGCCAACAGAAATGAAATGATGCCTCTTGAGATATGACTTGAATCATGACAAAGCAGTGCTGCAGATGCTTAGGTGAAAATGGAGGCAGGACAGTAAAATATTATGATTATTAGTAGTTTATTAGAGTATAGATTATTAGAGTATTGAAAGCAGTCCTGAGATATAGAAGGAGTAGAATATTAATAAGGGCAGAGTCTGCTGAACAAAGTAAGTTGTTTAATACCCTTAGTAAAGCAGTAATTGTGCAGTAATATGAATGAAACCCTTATTAAAAAGATAGATTAATTATTATTGGATGGGTTTGAAACTGAGAATCTCTTACCTTTATAAATATCTCAGAGACGAAGGGAAGATTTGACATGTGTCTGCAGTTATTTAGATTTGTCAAATCAAGATTGTTTGTTTTTTAGAATAGGTTAAAAATTGCATATGACAAGAAAGGTAGAACAGAGAGACAGGCACTGAGAAGTAACGTAGGTTCTGTGTCAAAAGAACTTGTTGGATTTCAAGATGAATTCATAGATGTACATATATGTAGGTCATATATGTTCATATATGTATATATATATATATATATATATATATATATATATATATATATATATATGTTGGTCAGGAAAAGCAACACTGTGAAAAGGGACAGCCTCAATGCCAGTGGATAGAGTGTCAGAGAGGGAGTAAGATGGGAGCTGTACATAAGATCATGGCTACTTTATTTTATAAAAATGTTCACACACAAGGTTGTTAAACCAGACAGAAATATTTACAGTTTCAAAAAGGGTGTTTTTTGCTACCTTCAATTACAGAGTCTCTGCTTGCCACTAGGCAAGGCAGGCAACTGCTTGGGCCCCCAAGGCAGTGGGGGGCCTTGAGGGCTGACAAACTTTAAACTACAGCAGTGGCAATGTGCAAAGTTTCAGTGAGAATGTGAGACCTGTATTCCTCGTGAATTTTTGCCTAGGGCCCAACAGACTCTAGAATCACCGCTGTTCATGTATGATGTGGTAGGCTAACCTAGATGCTTTAAGGTGGCTTTAAGATCATCTCTGTACTGTTTCATGTGATCTGTGTAAGCATGAAGGTAAAGTGTAAGGTAATTATTTTTATACGGTAGTTTTTTTTTTCAAGCCACGCACCAATAGTTCTACCACTCCAGGTGCAGGAGACAGTTTAGTGTGTTATTGATCACACCTGATTGAATTCATAAAATGCTGATGAGCTAAATCAGTTGTATTAAAGGAGAGCAAATACATGGGCTACTCTAACATTCCATAGAGACTTGGTTGGTCAAATGGAAGGAGTGCTGTTGCTTGCTATTTATTTTGCTATTTATTTTCCAGCAGAGGGTGCCAAAATATTTGCATTGTTACCTTGTCCAGGTTTTTAAATATTTCAATCGAGTATGAACATAATCACACTTTAAAGTTTTTCAGTGTGTATTGAAACATGTTAACCTAAAAAGAATAATCAGTGCTTTAAAAGAAATATGGAAAAAGTTTGGTGAGAACTAAAGCACACATTTATAAGGGTCCACTGTATCACACTTGATGACGTTGGATCCAGTCCAAAGGTCAAAATTCAGAGATTAGAATTTACTTACATTTTGTAAATATAAATAATTAAAAAAAAAATTTCTCTCTCTCTCAAACATGAAATTCTTCAATGTTGTCAAGACATGACCGTTCCTTTTCTTTCACTTTCACTCTCACACACACAATTTTAAATGCTGTAGTTTCCTGTTTCACTTATGTGTTGGTAAGTCATAAAGCTACCAGGAAGATTTTTTGAGGACTAAACGACTGGCACGCGGGCAACTTTCAGGAAATAGACAAAATCCTTTTTAGTTCACTGCTGGATTTGTTCTGAGAGTAAAATGGCAGAGTCTATTTTCAGAGATCAGGATCAATACAGCTGTTCAATATGTCTAGATCTAATGACGGATCCAGTGACAATTCCCTGTGGACACAGTTACTGTATGACCTGCATTAAAGACTACTGGGATAAGGACGACTACAGAAAAAACAACTGTCCTCAGTGCAGGCAGAGATTTCTTCCAAGGCCTGCTCTTAACAAAAATACAATACTTGCTGAAATAATGGAGAAACTGAGGAAGAATGATTTTCAGGTGTCTTCTAATGCTACAATGTTAGCTGAACTGGAATACATAGAATGTGATTTCTGCACTGGAAAAAAGGTCAGAGCTGTTAATTCATGTCTGGAGTGTCGAGCTTCCTACTGTGAAATGCATCTACAACCCCATTTTGACTTTCCTGCTCTTAAGAAACATAAGCTGGTGAATGCCACCAACATGCTATCATGTCCGAAACACGATAAGCTGTTGGAGGTGTTCTGTCGTACAGACCAAAATTGCATCTGTATGCTCTGTTTAATGGATGATCACAAGGGTCATGACACTGTTTCATCTGCAACTGAACGTGATGAGAAACAAGTAGGGTCCTGCCTTTTTTCTACTCTTATGAACTTGTTTAAGTGTACTTTTAAATTTTCAGAAATCCTTTTCCCCCCTTTATTTGTTCTTATTAAAAGATGTACTTGGTTTGTTAACAGATCAGACTACAGGCTGATAGAATCAAATTAGAGGAGAAACGCAAAGGGAAAGAACATGAGCTTCATGACCTGCAAAAGGACCAAAAGACTCGTATAGTACGTAATACAACCGTGGATAATTTAACTAAACAAAACAATTGTGTTTTAAAATCCTAGCTATGGTGGAAGCTAAATCTAAATGTTTTGAAATTCTAGAAATAGTTTAAGTAAAACAGGTACTAACAGTGTTCTGACACCAAACGCAACAAAACATAGGCATATTTAGATTTAAATTCTGTTATTTGTTGTTATTATTATTGTTCTTGGATCATAAATTAGTTATTACACCACTTAATTTTGAACCCCCATCTATATTTCTTCAGACTATTTTAAAAATATTTTTGATTTATGACTGACATAAGTATGCTTATATCTTGGTGTTTTAAAGACATGGTTTTAATCAAAATTTCAAATACTTGCTGTGATGATGGGGACCCATCACTGAAACAAGACCTGTGTGTCAGTTGGCTAGCAATCCAGATGTCAGTCAATTGTTTGTAAAGCAATTCCGCCATTGTTAAAGTGTTACGTGGCTATGACACTTGTAAATGTCACAACTGTTCAACTCAGGCAAATGACTAGAATTCTGTATGAAAGTACAGGTAATGTATGGGTTTTTTTTGTTTGTTTGTTTTTTTAAATTTGCAGTGGAATTAATGTAATTTACAAAGTGAAAGTAGCTAGTAAATAAAGAAAACTTACATCTGCCACTAAGTAACTTTCAAACTGCATGATGACATTTTTAACACACATTTGCCTCAACCAATGTTTAGTTAAACAGACACTGTATGTTGTTTTGTTGTCTATAAAAGAACTATATATAGTATAGTTAAAAAGTGTAATTTCAGCCATCTTGAACCTGGAACCACTTTGTGTGATATGTTTCTCAAATGTATTCTATTTTAAGAAACTTGTTGTAAAAATGGTATCACACACTTAATGTACTCTGAGACAAATTATGATTCTGGCAGTAGATTACACAGCTTGGAGTTAAAGGAGTTCAGAATCAACATACATATAGCTAAGCATGACTTTGCACTGGTGGATGACCTGGGTGTAACTTTGTATCATACAAAGGCCTCTGCTGCTGAAGTAACTATAAGCTTTAAACAGCAATAAAAATCAGTAACAAAAAGGTTTGGAACAAAGATGCAGAAATTGCTTACTGAGGCCCTAACAGTGTACTTTAATTTTGGTTTCAGAATGTTTCAGGAATCTATTCAGAATTTAGCATTAGGAAAATAAACTTCATATTATATTTGGGTGTATTGTTTTAATTTAGTGTGTGTCTGATTTTGTACAGGATGCTGCACAACAGGCAGTGGAGAGCACTACGAAAGCCTTTACTGCCACAGCTGACTTAATGAAAAAGAAATGCTCTGAGATTATAGAGAAGATCCAAGCTCAAGAGAAGGCTGACCTGGATCGACTTAATGGTCTTCAGGAACAGCTGGAACTTGAGATCGCTATTCTGAGGGGACACGAAGATGACCTGGACAAGCTTTTACAAACAGCGGATAACATTCACTTCCTTCAGGTGTATCATTGTCTCTGTTTGTATCAAATAAAATAACATTTTATTTATATAGTGCTTTTTACAACAGATGTTGTCACAAAGCAGCTTTACAAATGTCCAACTGCAAGCCCCCAGTGAGCAAGCCAAGGATGACAGCGGCAAGGAAAAACTCCCTAGAACATAAAGGAAGAAACCTTGAGAGGAACCAAGACAATGATAAGACTTCACAACAGTATGTATTAGGAAAACAATTATTAAAAACAATTAATAAAAAACAATTATTTTTTTCCCCTGGCAGAATTTTGAAAAGATGCCCACCTCTTCTGGAGCTGAAGACTTCCCCACTCACTCACTGGAGCCAGCTTTCTCTTTTGGGGATATCAGAAACATTTTATCTGAATTTAAAGACAGTCTGGAGGTTTTTTGCAAAAAGGAGGTAGAAAAAATATTAGAAAAAGGTAAGGTGACAATTACCAATAATAATGAACTCTTAAACTTTTCTCAAAGTGCATAATTCTGAATATAGTTTCTGTTTTTCTATTAGTCTCAAATGTAGCAACAACAGCCTCTCTATGCCATATCAAGACTGGGGATAGAGTTCGCGTGAAATCTTGTGTTAACACTCCAATATATAACTGGGGCTTACATGTCACACATAAGAGCATAGGTGTGGTAAAAGGTAACTTTCTTCCTCTTTTCATCTGCAGTTTATTTACAAATTGCTGTACTAACATAGTTTAAACAGAGGTAATTGTATGGTTTACCTTCTTATTTTATTTTTAAACTGGTCCTGTTCTCAGCTATGCATGGTGAGACTTTGATTGTTAGCTTTCCTGGGCATACAAAATGGACAGGAGTCCTTTCAGAAATGGAGTTAGTAACTAAGCCTGATGAATCAGGCAATTAACAGAACATCCATCAGTGCTGGATTCAATAGCAATAGCAAGTCCAATGTCTCTCTTCTCAGTCCAAGAGCTGAGCAATGTCCAACCTTGATCTGAAATTTGCACATTTGAAAATTCATGTTATTTCTGTTAAAACATTTTGTTTTGTAAAATTCCCTTGACTTTGTATAATAGGAACCTCAGATCAGAACTATACTATCAAGGTTGCAGACAGAGTCCGATTGAAGGCTACTGTTAATATGCCAAAATACAAATGGGGAGGGGTTTCTCGTGAAAGTTTGGGTGTGGTAAAGGGCAAGGACCTTTGTTGACTAATCAATAAAGCTGGTAAAATCTGCTTGTATATTTTAAACAGTGTACCACATTCTTATTTTAGTTCCAAGCAGTAAGTAATCAGTATATTTTGCTCCTGAACAGCTGTTGATGGGAAACAAGTAACGGTGGACTTTCCTGAGTGTTCTGGCTGGAGAGGCATAGTTCCAGAGATGGAAGTGGTGTCTTATGCTCCCTCAGGTAATACCTACATAACACTTACTTAAGAAGCCTGGGTGCATCAACATCTATAGTTTATTTAGATTTCATGTATGACAACAGTAGATTAGGTGGGTTAGCTTAGTAATAATAATAGATTTATAATCTAATAATAGATTCTTCAGGTTACACCAATATAATGCCAGTATTTTTTCAAAGGATGAAAATATTTCTAGTATTTATTAGAAGTGTAGTAAAATTTCATTTTCTTTCTTTTCATTGTTTTCCTGTCTAAGGTTCCTCATCTGCAAACTGCAGTTTTGACATTGGATGCAAAGTACGAGTGAAACCCTCAGTTGTAACTCCTAAATATCAATGGGGAGGTATCACTCACAAAAGTATTGGCATAGTTAAAGGCAAGGATCTGTTTAATTCAACAATATTGATTTTAGTAGCTTATACAAGGCTTTCTTTGTATTTTAAACAGGTCTGCAAACTGTGCCTCTAGTTTATGCATGTGTGATTGGCCTTTACTGCACATATAACATATATAGCATATAAAAACCAAAGTTTTTTTTTTGTTTAGTACTGAAAATAAAAAAAGTACTTAAAATAAATGAGACTACTACATTTATTTGTCAAGCAGAGGAATAAAAGACCATATTCTTAAACTATTGTAAACATATTGCTTCATATATCTCTTTTGACATTAGTGTTTGTGGACCATGAATGCACTAACCTTTATTAAAGGTATTAAAGATGTTCCAGGCTATCAGTTTGATGCTTTCAGTGTGATTGTTTCCTTCCCTCCGATCAGCTGTTGAAGAGGGCACTGTGTTTGTAGACTTCCCTGAATTCCATGCATGGAAGGGGGAGCTTTCAGAAATGGAGCTAATATCCAGCAAAGAGTCAGGTAGAGAACTGATTTACTATCACTTTGATTTAATATTTTTATACCTCCCTGATGGGGAGGTTAGAAAAAGCCAGTGAATCCCATTATTCATCAGTTCACAGTGCTTTTGAAGCTGTGTCTGTCAGATTTTAAAAGAAAGAAAGGCTTCCTTTGATCACTAAACACTTTAATACGTTTATGACTCATTAAACATGGCAAACAGAGCTAAAATAAAGTAGTAAGCCAAGAGAGGGTATTTTAGGCACAGTGCGAAGCAAAGTTTTTATAAGTGTACATATAGGATTTTACAGTGGCATTCAACCTGGCTGAGAATTTAGGACCAGAACTACATTCTGTTTTATAAGGAACAATTTAACACAGCCTCTTAAATGACATATCTGCTTGTAAAGATCAGATGTATTCTGATATCTGTTTTCTTTGAGGAAACAGTACTTCCTTACATCCTTACAGCATGCTTAGGTTCCAACATTCAGATTGGAGACAGAGTCCAAGTGAAGGCCACAGTGGATACCCCAAAACATGGATGGGGAGAGGTTTCTCGCAAGAGTGTTGGTGTGGTTACAGGCAAGGATGGATAATTCATATCTAAGTAATATCAGTTACACTAAATCTGTAAGAACTTAATATATAAATTGTGCCATCTTGTTCTGCCTCTCCAGCTATGAAAGGTGAAGATATAACTGTAAACTTTCCTGAGCAGAAACGCTGGCTTGGAGTACTTTCTGAAGTGGAGTTTGCTGCCAGTGCTAACTGAGGTGAGTTTGACTAATGTAATGACACCAAGGTTAATGGTTCTTTATTAATCTATTTATCTTTATTTATTTATCTGGTCTGAGGTTTGTGGACCCTCAGTCACATAGTAATATTTTATTTTAAAATAAATAAATAAATAAATAATTTATATATATATATATATATATATATATATATATATATATATATATATATATATATATATATATATATATATATATATATATATATATATAAATTTCAGGTGTCTTCAAAAAGATAGATAGATAGATAGATAGATAGATAGATAGATAGATAGATAGATAGATAGATAGATAGATAGATAGATATTCATTTATAACAGGAAAGATAAACTAATAAGCAATTTAAGAAATGTCAATCGTCTTACCTTACATGCTAAGAAAATGTACAGTCTTGCTTCTTTTTAAAGTAAATGTTGCTGTCTTTTTGCATGTATAAAGTTCAAGATATGCAACTTTAAATAACCATGTTACATGTTGGTTATGTACAGTGTTAATAAGAAATAATTTTTTACATTTTATATTTTTAATTTTTTTAAGTTTATATTCCATTTTTATTTTACTCCTTAAATCATAGTGGGACTGTGCAGAGAGCCCTTGGAAATAGATGTGGCTAGCAAAATGAAGTCAGAAAAATAAGTCAGAAATTACAGCATGAATCTCAGCAAGACAAGGAGTGGATCATTTGAAGTAAAGCTTTCAAATTGTGTATAAGCTGACTGAAATCATTGGACTGATGTTTAGATGTTTAATATTGCTGAGACATTTTGAGAATCATGTACATGTGTGTAAATCAATTGAATTTGAAATCTTTGTCTAAGGTGTGTATGTGTACTCATTAACTTTCAATACTCAGTATTGTTTGTAATGTCAAATGTCATGAATTTTAAAAATGACTTTAAATTTCAAATATAAATGCTGTGCCTGTTGTAAATGATAATGGTTTTTTTTAACTCCAATAATGCTCGAGTGATGTACACATCTAATAAAATTCCAATTGCATAGTATATTTCACTGGAATCTTGTATACCTTAAATTTAAAAAAAAAAATAAATTCAGACCTTTACTTGTTGGATTTGATTTTAAATGTATAAAATTACAATTTACACCTATTTAAACCCATCAATCTACACTTAATCACCCATAATGAGGTAAAAAATATATTTTAGAGAGTTTTAAAGAAAAAAAATTAAAATCAAAAACTTAAATTATAAATGCCACAATAACAATTTTCAGGACTGATCAGATACTGATATCCTGGATTTGAAGATATCAGTATTATTTTTCCATTTTAAACTACTGTGGAATGGTGATTAAGTTGTTTGGGTGATTCAGTTGCTTCAGTTGTTTCTTTGTATGTGTGTGTGTGTGTGTGTGTGTTATGCTATAATTCTACAGATATCATGCATGGATGTGACATAACATTTTTGATGGGCAAATCAGAGGAAGCAACAGCAATCCAATCTGAAGGCATGTTAGTTTAAAACGTACATGCATATATATATATATATATATATATATATATATATATATATATATATATATATATATATATATATATATATATATATATATATATATATATATATATATATAAATATATATAAATATATATATATATATTATATATATATACTATATATATATATATATATATATATATATATATATATATATATATATATTATATATATATATATATTCATTCTGTAGAGTGACTTCAGAACAACAAGCAATATGTCTGGAAAACAGGTATTGCACATCACTATGGTGAAACATGGAGGTGGTAGCGTCATGCCATGGGGATGTTTCTCAGCACCAGGGAGGCTGCTAGCAACTGAGAGAGGGATGAATCTAACCAAATGCAGGAACAAATACATGAACATCTTTGAGCGCACCCACATGCTACAGGTTGCACACAGACTAACCCCTGTATTTTGGGGGGAGGTCTATGAGGTAATAAAAAAGTGTTTGCAGGCACAAAGGTTTAAACACTGAAATAGAAATATTAATAATATAAAAAGAGATTCTGTATTTCTTATGAAGTGATCTGTGTATGGAGTGGAGGACTATACAGGCCACTCCAAAGGCCCCAGCAGACCCTGGTGCAGCAGACCACAAGGCCACTGAGCAAGTGTGAAATTGGTTGTTCTGGATCATTCCTGTAGTAGACATAAAGCATACAACTTTATCAGCACTGGAGGGTCGCATGCTTTGAGGTACCTGTCATACCACCTGACCCCCTAACACATACATTACCCAGCAGACTGTTCGTCACCCAGCCAACGACTCAGCCAATCAGGGACGTTCAGTCAGATTGTTGTCACCGGAATATTGAATTCACTTGTGTGTTCAGAGGATTTTGTTTCAATCCTGTCTCAAGATCTCATACATTGCAAAGTATTGCCTCTAGAGTCTCTAAGCATACCAAGCGTTATTTTCTTTGATTATCTTCCTGATACCTTGATTTTGTATTTCTCGTTGCCAATTTTTGCCTGCCCCGTTTTTTGGAATTACTGCCTGGTTTTGGATTGCTCTTCTGGTTTTGACACAGACTGTTCTATCTCTAGCATTTGGATTCCCCTTTACTTTGCTCTTTTGGTTTTGGCCCTGGTTTGTTCCGCTACCACTGAGTTGCATACTAATAAAGCTCCTGATTTATATTGCCCAGCATCTGATTCTGCCTGGCCCGTCAAAGTACCACGTGCTGCAAGGTGCCACGTGGTGTGGGATGAGCACTGGGTTGTAATGTTGTCAAAATTCACCTTGCAGAATAATTGATTTCAATTTGCATATATTGAATAATGTATGGTATGGATATACTGACAGAGATTTCTAACACTAGTATATAAAAGAAGATGGGGGGGAATTACATAATCACCCCTGAAAAACTGTTTTTGTGTACTATCAGACATTCTCCAGAGGGTGTCTCAATAATATTTGGTGTAACATTGAACTGCAATAAAGAACGGGACTAGCTATTCTCTTCAACTAATTCTCAAGTTTGCATATTTATTTTTGAATGAATTAGAAATTATTGCATCAGCAATTATTGCATTTGGAGGGATTTAGGAATCACATCTAGATTATAGTAGGTTGTAAGACTTTTTTGTTAGTGTTATATAACAGTTAGATAACCTAGAGGGTTTAAAATTCCAGAATAGGATGAAGCTTTCTTTCTTTTCTGATCTTTTCTTTGGTGCTGTCTACAGTTCCTTTCCCAAGTGTTATACTACATCATTTCTTTTGTATTACCACTTTGAATAGTATTTGGTCTGGGTTATGTATACCGTAGTAGTCCTGTTGTCTGCAAGTCTGGTCTTTATGTTTAATGTCTTTATGAAGTTTTGTATTTGTATGTATACTGCGGCACATAGCAGCTAGTGTAATAAAATTGGGTTTTCTCTATATCTGCAGCATCAGTTAGGTTCATTTCACATCACATCCAGCATCACTACTGTCTCTGCTCCTCCCCTTTACAAATGAGCATACACCCCCAGCAGGGAAATAACAGCAAATAAAGTGAATGAAGCTTAAGGAAGTGAAACCTGTTTGCACAGCAGATAAAAAGCCCTCTCTCTGAAACATCCAATTTCTCTGAAACTTTGCATACTACTCTTCAATTTTTACATCTCTTTATACATATTATTTACACTTGTATGTGTCCATTTGGAAAACAGTCACTGTTCAGATCTCATTTCCTGTATGAAAAGCAATATTTTGTAATTGTTACAATTGTTACAGCTTTTTGATACCAATATAAAAGGCATTCTTCAAAACAAGAATGAACATAAAGTGAAAGAGTGAATTTTTATTAATACAAATACTTTAAACAAGCATTCATTGAATAATAACAAAAGGTTATACACCATATCACTAGGCTGGGCCCGTGAACTTGCCAAAAAAGAGAATGCTCTTGGTGGTGTTGTGTCTGATGAAGAACAGAAAGGGGTGGTCTGCCTTGAAGTTCTCCTCTCTGAACATGCAGAAACTCACAATGCCTGCTGTGGCTGCAGCTGCCTCTGTGCCTTCCTCATTCACCTCCACAAAGGCTTTGTGGGCCACTGCAGACAGAAAAAGACCCGCAGTGCTGCTCATGCCTGTCAGATCTGCAGAATTGCACTGGAACAAAGAGACCATGCCCATCTTAGTTAACGTGTTCTTCAGAGAACTTTCCTCCTCCAGCTTGAATTTTGGGAGGTGGACATTAATGTCTGTCCCTGCGTCCATGTTGGCTGGATTGGTCCATTCGAGCAGCTTATCCACTGTCAGTTCACTCTCCAGCTGTTAAGAAACATAAATATGGTTACAGTCAAGAACTACTGACATTATAATGGTACAATTCTAGTATTAGAAAAATGTTTTATGCATTTAAGGCACTGAAACAAGTGTTGACAGGATCTTGGAAGAGGACACAGAGGATGGCTGTGTACAGATAAGCTACCAAAGAGAGTACAAATTGTCAGTATTACACTTCAGTCTGTTGGGCAGATCACATGCCCCACCCACATCCCTGCAAGTGCTTCGCTGTTTGTAACCTGATTACTAACAACCAGCAGTATACAATTTATTGAGAATTACAGAGGTCTTGCATGCTGATCTTATGAACCAAAATCATAGGATATTACCCAGTGAGAGCTACTTGTAAATGACTACTTTTATGATGAAATTGGGATAGTAAATTACTGAAGTAGTTTGTGCAGACCTTCTGCAGTGGGTCAGAACCATCCCCAGCCTCCTCAGGGAGAAGCACCAGCATGCTCAGTTCCTCCTGCACATACGGCAACTCCAGAACCCGCAGGCGGTACTCAGGGATGTAGTTGAAGGGGAACTTCTTTTTCTGATACATCATCTCTACAGGTCTCTTCTCATTCTACATATCCCAGACACAGATTAGTGTAATAAAGACAGCTGGTGTATAATTCCAATTAGGAGAGATAGTGATTGTTTTTTTGTTTTTTTTTTAGATTACATAAATTATTTGCACTTATGTAACAAACATTAATTATATTCAGTAAATCTTCTGATTGCTCTCCATTATTTAAGATGACTCTGGAAACTTTAGCTTTGTCTATGCAGCTGTAATACTGGTGCTATTAGGTGTCTGTTTTATGTAAGCCCCACCTTATTTATCTGAAAGGGCATTTCTGTGGTGTCTTGAGCATTAAATCTTTGCAACCAATTGCCTTTAAAGTAGATAGCATTCACAAGGGCAAGACGTGTCATTCCAGTGACCATCCCTGGCTTCAGAAGATCTTTGATTTTACCTGCGAAACAAGACAAGGGCAAAATTTGACCCAAGTAAGGTCTGGTGCACATGCCTTTTGTATGGCGTGCTTCTTATTTTTTGAGAAGTGATGTATATGGCTAAAAGGGTTCTGCAATTACTCTCAGTCTGCTCTTCTACCCAGTGGTTGATGAGCTGCCGTGACTCCTCTGATGATCCAATGAAGTCAACTGCCTGCAGCTCAGCTTGATAGAACTTCTGAGTGGAGTCCAAAAAGTCCTGCAACAAATTACACCACACACTGAGGACACACATTTCACATGCCTAAAGAACATTACACCACATGAGTAAAAATATCTGCACTTTTATACATTCTGCAGATATATAGGAGTACACATCTGAGCACTTTATTTAAGTTCTAACTACATAAATATGCAATATATAACCTGAAACCCATAGCAATTGCTATTACACCAATAAGCCTTCGGGATATATGACATTCATTTAAAGAATAATCATAGATTCTGATCATGATTTGTGGAAGAAAGCAAATTTAAATGAAAAAAGGCATGCAACAGGCTTACATGTAAGAAACTAAAGGTTTTCTCTCCAAAGAGTCTGTTGGCCAGCCTGAGGATGTAGGAGGCTTTAGGACTGTTGATGGAAGAGTTGAGAGCTTTGAAATGGGTGTGAACATCAGGGACAGAACTGAAGGACATGACCTGCAAACAGCAACAGAATCATAAACATTCCTCCGTTTATACACATTAGCTTCAAACATAAAACTGGTGTAAGCAATTTTAACCATCTTGTCAACTGCCATTGGACTTCCCTTCAATCCCACTTCCTTCAGCCAACGTTTTACCAAAGCCATCCACCACAAAAAACATGTTTAACCCACCCTTCAACATGCTATATGTGCAAAATATTTGACAAGGAAAAAACCTGTTTTAGTTACTGATTACAGAACCAAGAGTAGTCACAGAAGTGGGGCATTTGTTTTAGTGATAGCCATCATTATATAAAAACAGTTTAGCTGTTCTTCTTAAAATAATTGCTTACATCACCTTTGAGCAGTCACAAATTCATTGGAATGTTTACAAGGCATTGACAAAGAATGCTATTTTAAGGCTGGTTTTCTTACATGTTTAACATCTTTCAAGAAAATGTGTCTAACAGCACACACATAGTTCACACAGTGTATCGATAGGTGCGGCCCTCTGTCAAGATCCCTGGGCTTGCCCTGACAATGTTAACATTGCTTAAGTCTAAAGTTCATTGTTATGTTATAAATATGACAAAGAATTTAGATATGGATCTACATGCTTCCTATTGAGCTGTCTAAACCATGGTCTGCATGTTTCTGAGATTAACATTATCCTAGTGCAACATCTATTACCTTAGCCATTTCTTCAGCAGTGTTCCCTCGTGCACCTAGGTAGACCATACTAAGTGCTGCGCTGATACTCAGCGGTGAGAAGAAGATGTTTCCACTAGGTTTGTCCTTATTCAAAGCGTGGTACAAGTCCAGAGCGAAGGTGTTGTTAGCGTGACTCAGATTGTCCATGGTTGATACTGATCAATTATAAATTTAATAAACAAAAATGATTAATTAGATGATGTGACGTCTGTATGCAGTACCTAGATACTAGATCAAAATCTGTTTACTGTGATTCTATAACAATGAAACTTAACTTTTGCATGATCCAAACAACAGTTCATACATCACGAGGTGACTGCAAGGACAGCAACTTCAGTGCAAGATGCAAAAAACATTTGCCCACAACTCCTGTGTACACGTAGGCCTATGACTTAAATAATGATAATTTGGTACACCTACTCTCTAGCTGTGCACTTGTCTATGTTTTTGTTAATTTATATGTTCTCAGAACTTGATTTTTTTTGTTCGTTTCTATGTTGTTGATCATAAACAAGACAATTGGGTTTTTTTGTTTTTTTTTTCTGCACAGCTTTGCTATGGTTCCAGTAGCTTCTTTTATGAAGGATGTGTTTTGAAAACTGGGCAGGTAATACTTGGATGTTTTGGGTATGTGGATAAATGCATATCACTATGCTGTATTCATAAGTACTCGCATAAACAGCGTTAAACATTTATTTACAGTTTAAAGGCAGGCTAAGTTATAATTCAGTGTATTTTCCACAGGTTCTTCTGACTGGAAGGCCGCATAATTTTTTTTCATAACTGTTAAGTAACAGGGCATCGGATATCACATTTGAAAAATCACCTTTTTATTACTTTTTAAACGTTGTTTCTAAGCTTTCACTTAAGCTACTAGCAGCTGTGATCTCACGAATAAAGCAAAATGTTCAAAATCAAACAACACCTTTCATACATAAAAATACAGATAAAATATAACAAAAATACAGCTCTACGTTTCGAGGAAAATGTAGTGTACGCACATCGTTTACCAATGGTACAGTGTAAATCAACTTTATTAAAAAACATGTTTTATACTAAAACATTGATCTAAAGAAAATGCATAACCGAATCATACCTATAAACGACGTTCGCACTGCGATCGGCTTCCGCTCTTCCTGGTGGGTGGTGGACAGTGAATATGAACGGCCGCTTTAAAGCCAAAGCGCGTCACTTCATGTCAGAGTGGTAAAGGGGTTCACTTCTGAACCAATAAACTCCGCGTGACTAACTGAATAGCCAACCAACGTTGTGGAGGTTAAAGTCAGCTAACATACGTCGTCATTTTTTTAAAAAATATGAATTTACTTACGGGGCGTTTTAACTAAAATCCTCCTCATGTAAGATGACTAAGCGAAAGTTTAAAATAAAAACCATTGGTGACTTTTAAGTAGGTCTGCACGCTACATTTTTTTCTCTCTGACTGCTGCTTAGCGCGGATTTAAGAGGGGTGAGGGCGAAGCTAACCGGCTTCATTTAAACGATAAAGAGCTAGAATAACTGATAGTACGACGCGGGTTACAACTTGATTAACCAGTTGAGTCAGGTTTTCCTAATCAAATCCTGTGCGCGTTTAGGCGTATCTCAGTCAAACTATCATAAAATGTTGTGCAATTAAGTGAGCCAGGTGTATATTTCACATCTAAACAGCAAACCATCATGAATTGCTTTGAATAGCCGAATACAAATCCATAATCAGAATAGTAATGCTGCAGTGGCTCGTGAAAATGGGTGACCTAACAAACACTGTTTTCCAATTTATATAAAGCAACTCTTGAAGTGAAATTATAAGCAACAAATTGTTCTGCAATCCCACTAAAGTGAAACTATTACACAAATATTGCAGAAGCATCCCAACCAACAGAGAACTCATTTAAATTTAAATCTTTATCGTTTTTCTTTCAAATCCAAACTTCTCAATGATTTACAATCCCGCATTAAGTACTTGGTGAAATCGATTCGGAAGTCCAGGATGTAATTCTGGATGTGGGATCATCATGTACTGCTTGGAGGCATATCTTAACAATGCAGCCTATCAGGTTGACCTATAATTCAGATATGAGAGACACATACAAATACGTTTTTTTCTTTTGTTAAAATGCAGAACCATGTACAATGGTGGTAAACAATTATTTCAAGCTCTACATGGTGTATCTACGTGGTTGTATAAATTTGACTTCCTGAAAACTTGAGCGGACCCAGACCTTTTTGGTTCAGTGCAGGTAATCAGGCACATGTGCTCATATGCTCATATGTGTGTGTAAAGAAAACATTTTAAAAAAATCATAGTTTGCTGTATCTAAGTTTTGTTTGAGTTCTGTTTGTTGCTAGTAGGTGTTTTATTAAGTGTTCATAGACTACCTGAAGATCAATTTATATGCACTTATTTCGTATTAATATAGTAGGTATCATGCTCTCATAAATATCTCTTTATTGGGATGTTTTCAGACTATTACAGAAATTGCAACAGGAAATCCTAATAAAGACTGACATCTGATTATCAAAACACAACTATAACTGTTTAAGATATAATGTGCTGTGTCAGCTACTTCTGCCAGCTACTTCTGATACTGAATTTTTGCTTAGTAGTTATGCATTGTTGTAGGTAGGTGCCAGTTACAAGGTATAGTGAAACAATATAGATACTCTGTAGTACAGTAAGAGCTGTACTTCTGTGAGAGGCACTGGCAATGTAATCATCTTTTTTTTTCTCAATTGCTTAGACATAACTTATGAAAGAGAATTCAAACTACTCACACTTTATCCAAACTATTCACATTTTATCCAAATTATTCACACTTTCTCCTTTTTCTGAATCAAGACATTTCAGCCCCCAGAATACACGAAGAATGCACTATCATCAAATACATTGTTCTCATGAGACACCTGTTTCTTCGATGTACTTATCCATGTATATCTGATCCTCCACATATTAAACTGATTCTGTGATGACAAACTGGTGAAAGGGTATAAATATTGTGTTATATTACATTACTATACTGTGCTGTAACATGGTGTTATTCTGTGACTTTATATATATTTTTTATTCTTCACTAAATAATAATTTGTTTCTGCACTCGCTTCTCTAAAGGCAGGAGCTAACTGTTAATGCATAATATAGTTTTAAATATTTTTGGCACCACTTCCCTTAAAAAAGATGTCCACTATTTGGTATACATACTTATTAGATTGAAGCTCTAACTTATAGGATACCTTAGACTGCATAAGTGATGTATGACTCATTGAATTCAATTATTCAATTTAGTCAATATAATATATTATATTAAAAAATACTTTTCTCAAATATAAAGTTGCAGTCAGTTCAGTTTAATTCAGCAATTACAAAGCAGCTTTAAAAAAATCTAGATCGAGACCTCTAATTAGCAAGCCAATGGAAACAATAGGGTAGAAAACTCACTTGAAATGATAGGGGGAAGAAACTTTGAAAGGGGCCAGATTACCATTCTTAGGACATGCTGAGTAGTGAGCTTTGATTTGAAGATTATATTTTAATTGACTCTCTGATCATCCTGAGAATAACCAACTGCCAGATTAAAACACTAAAACATGGTATGAGTTCACATGTGTAGAAATACAACCAATGGTAATGTCTGCACATCAGGACTGGGAAATAGGATCATGTCAGATATGCCCAGAGAATAGAGGAACCAAGGCAAGGGAAGTGCATGTTTATAACTTAAACTAAGATGTAAGCATGTAAGCAGTGAAAAGTATGTCCAGTTGACTATAAAGTATAAAATAATCAGTGGAACATTAACCAGCTAGCTCTTCATGTAAGAACATAGATTAAGCCGGCCAGCCAGCCGGCCAGCTAGTCTGTCACCACTACAGGCTTGCAACTGTATTACACACTGACTACTTACAAGTCAAAGTAAGGCCAAAATAAATTTTCGTTCAGAAAGATAAATGTCTGTTATGTTGTTACATAGTACATGTACACTAGCTAAAATAGATAGATAGCATTGTAAACTGTATTTAAATCTTAGTTTAAATGTTGCTGTATTCCTGGATATAGATGTATGATCAAAATATACAAAATAAAAATAAGAAATGAAAAATCTCAGGAAAAAGAAAGAATCTTCATAAGAAAGGGAATGTATTGGAATGTGCTGTACATTGTATTAATGATAAAATTTCAAAATAAGCATTCATTTATTATAACGAAAAGTTATACACCACATCGCTAAGATGGCCCTCTGAGCCTGCCAAAGAGGAGGATGTGGGGATGATGAAGAACAGAAAGGGGTGGTCTGCCTTGAAGTTCTCCTCTCTGAACATGCAGAAACTCACACTGCCTGTTGTGGCTGCAGCTGCTTCTGTGCCTTCCTCATTCACCTCCACGAAGGCTTTGTGGGCCACTGCAGACAGAAAAAGAACCACAGTGCTGCAGAACCACACTGGAACAAAGTGATCATGGCCATCTAGATCAACATGTTCTGAGAACTTGGATGAATTAGAATCTAATCCATGCAATCTTCTCACCAATGTCTCCTTCCTTCTCAGTCCGCCCCCTCCAATTCCCCCTCCAAGTCCAGAGGATTTTGCCACCTTCTTTAAGAAAGTTGCCAGGATCCATCAGTCTTTTTCTTCATGTCTACATTCCTTTCTTGATTCTTGAGCTTGCTGTCTATAACCGGTTATCTCTCTTCTTCACACAGAACCAGCTCCAAGACCCTAATCAGTTTGTCTTAAATACAGTGCACTCTACCAAAACTGCCTAACTTTCAGTAATAGAGAAGCACAATGTGGCTAGATCAGCAAAACCGTTATCAGCACTGATTTTTCTAGACCTATCTCTTGCTTTTGACAAGGTTCTCCTGTCAGTCCTTACCAAAGAATCACCGGCTCAGCATGGAAATGGTTCAAGTCCTACCTCAGCGGATGCTCTTATCAGGTAGGAGGGAATCCACATCCTATCCACCGGTGTCTCTCTTCAATTTTCTCTCTACACTTGATCCCTTCATGATATTTCCTCCTATGGATTCTCCTACTATTGCTAAGCTGCTGATACATAACTAAACCTGTCCTTTCCACCTTCTGACATGCAGATTTCCAAACAAATATACCTTGGTATATTTGTTGATGACTAGCTGTCATTCTCAGATAATTTCACATTTGACTTGGTCATGCAGATTTCTCAATATGTGATGAGCTATGAGATCACATTAGAATCAAAGTTAGACTACAGTTTTTCTCTGTTTAATTACTGAATAGCTTTTAAAAACACATACAATGACCATTAATATAAGTAAAACCAGTACAGCAACTCAGAAGAGTCAAAAGAGGATATCTTCTGTGAGTGTGCAGAAAAGACTCATGTGTGTACTTTCTAAATACTTGAGTAGCTCTTATACCACACCTACATGCATTCCAACAACTAACAATATAAAAGCCAAAGACTCCTAGTATGCAACCCAGTGGAAGCTACTACTACTGAGCTGGCTGACAGCTGTAGAATGTGTGGTAGACTCACAGGTTATAAAACAAAGGTTTTCTCTCTTAGCTTGTTGACCAGTCTGAAGATGTACTAAGGAACATAACCTGATTGTAGATATGGGCACTTTGAAATCAGGCATTATGATGAGGGATTTAGTAACTAAACTGAAGGACAGGACAGGACTTAATAAATACAAATAACAAATAAGAGGGTCACACACTCTAATATTTTGTTGAACCACCTTTAGCTTTGATTATGGCATGCATTTGCTGTGGCATCCTTTCCACAAGCTTCTACAATGTCACAACATTTATTTCTGTCCAGAGTTGCATACATTTTTCCCCCAAGATCTTGTATTGATGATGGGAGAGTTGGACCACTGCGCAAAGTCTTCTCTAGTACATCCCAAATATTCTCAATGGGATTCAGGTCTGGACTCTGTGGTGGCCAATCCATGTGTGAAAATGATGTCTCATGCTCCCTAAACCACTTTTTCACAATTTGAGCCCGATTAATCCTGGCATTGTCTTCTTGGAATATGCCCGTGCCATCAGGGAAGAAAAAATCCATTGATGGAATAACCTGGTCATTCAGTATATTCAGTTTGTTAGCTGACCTCATTCTTTGGGCACATAACGTTGCTGAACCTAGACCTGACCTACTGCAGCAACCACAGATCATAGCACTGCCCCCACAGGCTTGTACGGTAGGCACTAGGCATGATGGGTGCATAACTTCAGCCACCTGTTTTCTTACCCTGATGCGCCCATCACTCTGGAACAGGGTAAATCTGGACTAATCAGACCAGATGACCTTCTTCCATTGCTCTAGATTCCAATCTTTATGCTCCCTAGCAAATTGAAGCTATTTTTGCCAGTTAGCCTCACTTACAAGTGCTTTTCTTAAGACTACACAGCTGTTTAGTCCCAGTCCCTTGAGTTCCCTTCACATTGTGTGTGTGGAAATGCTCTTACTTTCACTATTAAACATATCCCTGAGTTCTACTGTTGTTTTTCTACGATTTGATTTCACCACACATTTAAGTGCTCGCCGATCATGATCATTCAAGATTTTTTTCTGACCACATTCCTTCTTCGAAGATAATGTTTCCCCACTGTCCTTCCACTTTTTTAGAATGCGTTGGACAGTTCTTAACCCGATTTTAGTAGTTTTAGCAATCTTT
Organism: Electrophorus electricus; assembly: GCF_041902795.1. Classification (NCBI taxonomy): domain Eukaryota; kingdom Metazoa; phylum Chordata; class Actinopteri; order Gymnotiformes; family Gymnotidae; genus Electrophorus; species Electrophorus electricus. The sequence continues at coordinate 26,725,333 of NC_137503.1, forward strand.
AGCAATGTTTTCGCTGATTGATGCATGCTAATAATTTGACCGTTCTGAAATAAATTAACATCATTTCCACGACCACAGGATGTGTCTTTCGACATGGTTGTTTAACAGTTGAGAAGCTACTCACTGCATCAGTTAGGGTTAAATAACTTGTTGCCAGCTGAAGCATAATCACCCATGCAGTAATTATCCAATGGGAGCCTCTTATTTATTTGCTTAGTTAAATCCATGTGGTGACCTTTTTTTTGGCCAGGCAGTGTATTTTGCATGCATTTAAAATTGTTTTTTGAAAGTAAGTAATTTAGCTGCAGTTTAGCTAGTTTTTGGAGAATAGAACGTTTTTAACCGACTAAATGAGACTTTTATTGTAAATGTCTTTTATCTGGGATGTCAAATTATTCATCTGCTTTACAAAATTATGGGAGACAACTCTTTGACTGAGACACAGAGAATGTACTATCTCATTAAAGTAAAGCTGTCAGATGATGAGGGTAAAGAAGCTGAGGAGAGGATGAGTCATCAGAGAGCTCAGAGTGTGAGCCATCAGCTGATAAAGAGCAAGAAGTACACCAAGATGACTTATTAGTTTTGTTCATTCTAGAAACTGAACTACTGTAGTTCTGTTGAACCTAGAGTTGCCTTTGATATGAGAAATAATGTCATTAATCTGCAAATGAAGCATCCCCTTCCTCCCACAACACAAATACATCCCCCACACAGTGCCATACACATTCTGCCATGTCTCACACACCGAATGGTCAACTCAGTACACAGCTCAAAGGGTAGTGTGCAAACTGAGGACAACACACATTTTTTTCTTCAATCTGGAATTGGAAAGCTCTATAGGCTGACAGCAGAACAGGGAAAGATAAAAAGAGAAAGGAGAAAAAGTGATCATACAATAGCCATGGACTGGCTGGATTTTTAAGGAGATGGGTGGAAAAGAAAAGGTTTTAAATATTGCCAACCTGCCTACATATCAAGTGTAAGTAAAAACTCTCTCATTGATCATTGTTTGACTGTATGGTGAGTGATTGGCAGTGTTTGACATTGTAAGACAATTTCTGTTGTTTGATGTCTAATATTAAAATTTTCATGCACATTCATGAAATGTTTATTTTCTGAAGAACTTATTGCAGAGTATTACTTATTTTAAGTTTAGATGACAAATACATTTTATTCTATATGCACACTGTAATCTTCTTATTATATCCAAACTATCCGTCTTTGTATTTATGTGTTTTTGTCCTGAGGCTGTTCATGCAAGTGGAAAAGTAGATCTGTGGAATTGAACACCATTATGTTTGCATTCCACAGCTGTGAGAGTGATGATACTGAAACTAGAGAACTAGAGATCTGACATTAAAGACATTCTCTCTCTCTCTCTCTCTCTCTCTCTCTCTCTCTCTCTCTCTCTCTCTCTCTCTGTTTGTGTGTGTACTCCTGGAAAGCTAATTTTAAACCTAACATTAAACACTGCTAATCTATTTAAAGGGCTTAAGGAGACTTTTGCCTCATTTAACATATGCCAATGTAGTAATTATTAGGTGGTAAACTCGAATGTTCTAAAAGGTAAATAAAACAGTCCATTGGTAGTGTTTTGGCCTTGGGAAAACAATAGGTCACCTTGGGAAAACAAAACAAATAGTGAGAGTGATGAAAAACAAAACAATATAACTTTCATAAGACAACCAGACATGCAGGGAGTTGATGAATATTGTTACCTCAACTCATGCTGTTCAAGTAAGAGTTCCTCCTCTTCAGGGCAAAAATGAAGTCCAAGCAGTGACATGGAGCAAAAAGTCTTTATTTAAACTATTTAAATTGTTATAACATTGAAAAAATTCCATAGCACATCCCAATTAAGTCATATTTTATACATTCGGCCCTGAACATGAAGTTTTTTTACCATAATTTCACACATATACTCAGACTACCTTAGCAGCATATTGCTTGTTAATGTATTATGCAAGATGGTTTTCTTGGTTCATTACTGATTGTTTCTAAAGATGTGAATTCATAATATTTCTGTAGTCTTTTTGTTATTGTTGATTATATCACTAGAATGTTTGTAACTTTGTCACGGTGGCCCGAGTGCCACAGGGTGCAGGGAAGGATGAACAGACTCCCTCAACTGTGACTTACATTTATTACGTTAAAACGTAGACAACAGTGGCACATAACAGCAAAGAAGAACATGAACACACACTTAACATTAACAAAGATTATACAAACATTGATTTTAACTACACAAACGAACATTACTGCAACATCTACATAAACAATGACCAACAACGTTGCACACACTAGCAAGAGTTTATATACACTGACGAACATACAGCACTAAACCCTGTGCAGGTGTGTGCAATCAAGGTGGCGTGAGCATTTCATGACAAACTTGGATAGACTGTCAGCATAGGCGCTATAGATAGAGCCAGCTTTGAACCAGTCTTTCATGTATCCACTTGCCCAGCCATGTGCTACCAAATGCAGGTTGCCAGTCAAAATGAATGAAGATGATATGATGCTGTAATTCCATGAATGCATAGTGTAAAGGCCCTGCTGAGTTGTTAGCTAAATCTGATGCTAAATACCACAGCTAATCTAATGTGAAATGTCATCTTACATCCTCGTTAATGAATTATGGAAATGCGCAATGAGTGTTATGTTATTCAAAAAATTCTCATACAGAATAATGTCTGAATAAAATATGATTCTATTACTCACACTTTATCAGTTTAATGTTCAATATTTGTTTGATACAAATCAGTTTCACTGATAATAAAAAAAAATAGTGTGTGCTAAATATTATAAGTACTACCAAAATATCATGCTATCTATATAGGCCTTTTATTCCTGAGTGCAACAATTACTGATAACATTTTTATACACTATTTAATTATTGTGACTCTCCCAAAGGCACCAGACCTGTTTCAGGATTATATAGTTTAAATATGGAGCATCACCCAGTAGTCTGTGGCTGCTTGGTTTGTGAAGTGCCTGGGCAGTACTATTCTATTCTCAAAGTTAGGACTTTAGAAATTAATTAGGTTCAAACATGATTAATGGAAGCACACAAATGGGCACATGCATTTGTGTGAATTCACAATGCTGCATGAAGTGTTCTCTGTTTAAAGCTTAAAAACACTAAATTCAGACATTAGAGCTAAAAGAGAAAGAGAAAATGATTAAACTCTAATGGCTGAGATATACCTCACTTCATTCAGGCTTTAATATTTGCAACATACTTGGATAATCTTTGTCAATATCATGTCTCTTTCTCTCCCAACTGCTATAAAGATATCTCTCTCTTTCTCCCTGTCTCTCACTGTCTCTCCCCACCCATTTTCTTTCTCTCTATGCAGCTTGGACATGTTTGCTTCAGGGAAGGAGAGTGGATGTGGTCATGCTGAAGGAATAGGCTCATCTCTGCAGCATTTCACTTGTGCTTCTGCCGAGGGGGCGGGGCTTGGGGACAGGGGGCCAGCCGTAGGCCATCAGACTTTCTTCCGGCACCTTGAGCGAGTGGGGACTTTGCGCTGCTACTGGGAGCTCAGACAGGTTCAGTTAGACAGCCTGGAACAGGTATCTCTCCTGCATTTACATATTCACTTCTCAACCTTAGGGCCCACCACATCTATCACTTTATTGGTGTATCACTGATCCAAAAATACCTAAACAGTGAGTGCATGCATGAGCTGGTTTAGGGTGAACATGTGGAACAACATGTGGAACACACCTGTAGATCATGAGCACTGGGTGGAGATCATGAGCACTGGGAGATGAAAAACACACCTTAGTCGTTCAGTGAGCCCGGGATTAACCCAGCACTGCATTTCCTGCTTGGCTGCTTTTCCCCCAGAATCTCATTAGCAGTACTGGACCTCCAGCTCAAACACAAGAAATTATGATTTTATGTAAATTTGCGCTGTGTGTGTGTGTGTGTGTGTGTGTGTGTGTGTGTGTGTGTGTGTGTGTGTGTGTGTAGGTAGTCTCAGCACCTAGTCTCATCTGGTGCTGAGACTAGCAGTCATCTGTGTTTCACCAGGTAATGATGGCTGTGCTGTGGGAAATACAGCACTAGGGGGAGTTATTCAGCTGTTACAGATTCTCTTTCCTTGAAGTTATATTTGTTGGCATGAAGTATCAGGCATGGCCCATACTATGGAATGATGTCCAGTCAGAATCTTTTGATCTTGTCTTAAAATACATAAAATGTACATATGTTAAATAATTTGTATATTTGTTTAAATAAAATAAAATATTTTTTCTAGATATGTATAGGGAGTAATTGATGGCACAGATGATGAAGGACCTCTGTCCAAAATGTCAGTTTTTCCCTAGAAACCATGTGTGTGCATTTTTTACTACCTATATTAATGTCATTCAAATGCCTTTTCAACAGGTGGGTCTTCAGTTTGCATCTGAAACAAGCAAGGGACTTAGCAATAAGGACAGACAATGGAAGTATATTCCACTACTGGAGTGCTAGTACAGAGACATCTTGAGGCATGTCTTCCCTGTTCTTTGAGGGATTCAAGTCCAGCTGTGTTTGAGGCAGAACGGGAACAGAACATTTACATAGTTGGGGCAGGGCCATTTTTGCCCTTGTAGACAGGCATGGGGTTTTATATCTGATGGCGACAAATATAGGAAGCCAGTGAAGTGATTGGATTGGATTAATGTGGGCAATGGTAGCTCAGTAGTTAAGGTACTTGACTTGTAATTGTAAGGTTGCTGGTTCTGCCAAGTTGCCACTGTTGGGCCCCTGTTGGGCCACTTTGTGTCAGTTAATCATTATGTATTAGTTTCAAGGAAAGCACTGAATGGAGATTACCTCAAGAAATACAAAAGACTATAATTTGCCTTTAGTTGACCTAATGAATCACAAATAGCACAAAATGGATAATAATAATTTATGTCAGTTCTATTCCTGCCATGCTGGAGCATAGTTCTGTCTTACCTGTTTTCATATCTGCTTCTTACAATGAATCAGCTACACAGAACAGAAATCTGAAGTGATCCTCCTTGGATTGGTTGTCCCTGCTCTTAGGGTTGGTCAGAAATGACTGTAAAGATTTACATGACCTCAAAGCCCAAGATGTTTTACTATGCATTTTCAGAGGACATTATTCCAACAACCAAGCATTGGAAAATAGATTACTGTCTTTTGACATTTTTTTTGTACTGTTTTCATTATTTTTAATGTACATACTACATTTTGGATCACACTTTATTTATTTACCAGAATTCAGAAAGGTTAATCATGAAGTGAAAATGCATAAGTGCATCATGATTCATCAATGTCAAAGTGCAGACTTAAGTGCACAGATGCAGGAATGTACAAATTAAAATACTTTATAATAATATTCAGTTAAGTATGCATTATTTTTAGCCAAAAATAAAATCCCAGGCCTAGATCCAAATGTAAAGTCTATTCCATTCATAAAGATTAGTGTGTGTTTTTTTATTCCACTAGAATGAAGTGTAACAAGTAACATTTCTAGATTAATGGTATTTTTAAAATAATTCTAAGTGGTGACTAAATCCCTGAATCTATTCAAATTCAACCATATCTGAGATTTTATCGTGCACTGAATTGTTATAAATAACTGTAAGTGAATCGAATGATCATGAGGTCAAAGACTTACACTCCTGGATGATAAACTATGAAACATAGTTTCAAACATACTATGACAGAACTTTACTTAAACAAATGTGAGTAAATATATTACTTGTGCCACTTATATCTGCAGTGAATGGGTAAGACTAGTTAGGAGAATCCAGATGATCTTAGTCTACTGAAACTGTGATTGTTTACCTCTATCAAGAGTGTGATTGTCATTAGACAGACTATGCAGGGTTGAGTAGTCCTGTACACGCGCAGTTCTCTTCACATGGGTAATTAGTAGAACATCAGTCCTAAACATTGTTGCAAGAAATCCTGCGACTGGCCAAACGCACATAGATGAAATGCCAGGCATATCCAGCCCTGCATGTTTTCGTTCTTAAATTTCGTGGGGGGGGGGGGGGGGTGTAGATTTGCATGGTATTAGAGCTGGCTGTTGGTAGGCACTATGTAGCCCTTTTATGGTACTTAAAAATAGTTGTATTTAATTAGCACTGTGGAAAGGGTTTTTGGGTTTTTGTTGTTGGGGTTTTTTTTGTTTTGTTTTCGCATCATTCATCTGTTTGTGCCACTAATTTGCTAGTGTGTGTTTCTTTGTGTCTATGTGAACATGAATGTGAGTGTGTGTGTGTGTGTGTGTGTGTGTGTGTGTGTGTGTGTGTGTGTGTGTGTGTGTGTGTGTGTGTGCACATGTGTTTGTGTGGGTGATTGAGCACATTAATTGCTGTGTCTAACGTTAAAGGATATGCTGGGTCCTGTTCACCACCTTGCTAAGTTCCACCTGTCCGACACTCGTCACACTGACAAACAGCTGTGCTGCTGCTTATGGAGAGGAGGGGCGAATGGTGTTCAGTCCTGCCACGCTTTCTTAATCTGTGGCTTGGTGACGCCACTCGTGTCAACGACCAGAGCACCAGAGTCTGGAAGAGGAGTAAGGAAGAGTCAGACAGACAGAGTGAAAAAAGAGAGTGAGAGAAATAAACATCACAATTAAAGGACAGAGGGAGTCTTGGACAAGCCCTGCCATATTCGTGACTCCCATTGTCATGGAGAGCGTCTTAAAGGATAAGAACATTTGGATTGTGGGTAGTGTGTGCTTAGTTGTGTCCCTCCTGTGGAGGCAATGTTGGAGCTTACTCACCATAAAGCGGAAAGAGGATAAATCAACAAGAAGCACATCAATAAACAGTCAGGTACCACACATATACACACTGTCATGCAGCCAACACATTATTATAACATTTATTTAGACTGATAAAAAGCAACATGACAAATGCGCAGATGGGAGAACAGTGCTCATGTTGTCACATGCAACGATAGACACCTTCTGCCTCTCCTGAGAACCTTAGTGTTCAATAGAGGCCATGGTAGTCTATGGGAGAATCTAAACATCTAGTGCTTCTTATTGAAGTTCAGACATGCCATATTATATGCTTGATTGATCATTCAACATTTAATCCTGCAGTTGTGCTATCGCACGTATCAAATCTGCTTTGTTACTGAACTGTATGGGTTAAATGATTCAGAAATTTAGAGAGGCGAACACGTGATCCAGATCAGGAGGGTTATATATGTGGTCCCCCTGCGCTGCAGTGGTATTCTCTTTCTTGGTTTGAAACATTGGAAACAACTTATTAAAACAATAAAGTAGAATTTATTGCAGTCTTGTGGATTTCTTTGTCTAAATATTTTATTAATGTTTCCTGATGTTTTAGTCTGTCGTATAATTCACAAAACGTATTTGATATGCTGGATCCCTGAACATAAACAACAAATATTTTTACAAAGGTATGCTAACATGGGAAGAAGGGTTTTTTATTGTGAAGAATGTCATAAGACATTCATGCAAGATAACCAAGCTATGCAGACCCTGACGTTAAAATGATATCATTCTTGGACAGTATTTCCTAACCCCAATCAAAAGCAATAACCTGTGGGGAGTTCCACCTCATATGTCTCAGATTTTAACCAAAATGGTCTTAATTGTTTGTACCACATTTGTGCCAATTTGTGCTGTCAAATTTTTCATTTGTGCCACTTTAGTTTTTGTGATCTGAAACTTTAACATTGTTATGTAATGAAGTTTGCACCCCATAAATGCCTGATGCAACCTGTGCTGATGTGAAAATGCTGACTCAGTGTCACGTCTCTTATCTCAGCATCTCAGTCAGTATTCAGTTTTGAATGAATGTAAACGTGTGTTAAGTGTCAGAGTCACAAAGTTCAGGAAATCCATGCCTGGAATGTCTGTAACAGGATAGGTTTGGCTGGATGAAGACATAAATTGTCAACAGTCCATCATGTATTGTAGATTATGAGCTCAGAGCAGGTGGACAGCATAAAAGTTAAGTGCAGGTGTAAGGTCACTTACTGGTGATTGCCTGGTACCATGTTGTACCTTTCAGTCATTTAAATCTCACCAGTCTGACCTCTTCTCCTGGCCGTCACTACCACTACAGATTAATAGAAGATACTAAAAACTTATGGCAGTTAAGGACCCCAAAAATCTGATTTATGGATTTACTGCAAAACACACCTAACAGACAACTTATTCAAAACCCACTTTACTCACCACTGTTGGTGTACAGTTAGAACTATGCCCAATTTTTCAGCTCCACTAGCACTGCATAAAAGTACAGGACAGCAGTGACGTTGACATGTATATAAAACCCCAGCAACAATATTGCCACTGCTACATTTACATTGATTTAACACCCCAAACCACGTCACTACCATGACATTGTTAATTACAGTAAAATACACCTATAAGATAGGCATACTTTACAAGGTGGTCAGAGAGCATACAATCCATCTTACCACAGTTTTCAAAGTTATTAGTCCATTATGCATGCTACAGTTTTATAAAATCATATTACTTTTTTTAAGATGCTCTAGAGACTGCATGGCAGTGTTAGTCATGTGTTTACACTGCATGTGCCAGACTCCTGCATTCATCATCAGAAGTGAGTTTGTGAGAGTTTCCCATGGGCTGCCCCACCTCAGCTCACATGCACCACTGTGAAGGTGCCAGCACAGCCAGGCCCTCTGTGCCTGGGGTGGAGAGGAGGAGGCACTGCTGTCTATGTCCACATCCTTTAGCCTTAACTTTATAAATGGAGAAAGAGGAGATACAGAGTGAAAGAGAAAGGAAAGGAGGCTGGGGGTTGGGAAGAGGTTTGGTTACTCCATACCACCCTTCTCTGCCCCACAGACACACACTAAAATAGCCTCATATACTTGACTTCTGCCCTAATCCACATTTATAAAGCAAGAGGTTCAGTTACCTTGAATGACAGTTACTCACAGGTAGTTAAATAAACACCACTTAGAAAATTTCTTACTTTTGTGTGCACCAAAGTAGTTTATAAAAGGCAGGACTAATGTGAATGGTTTTGCTAACATTATTTTGCACATATAAATAATTTTTGAACCCTTATATTGAAACTTATTTTGAAAAATAATATTTTTTTTGTGTGTGTGTGGGGGGGGTGTCTTTTATCGAGGTTTGGTAGTTAGTGTAATGGCTTTTAAACCATCATTATTGAAACTAAAGCTGTGTCTGAAATAGTCTACTCTATGTAAGTAGATTATACAGATACCCATAATGGAGACAACAGACAGAATTCAGACACTAGCTTGTGCCGGAAATATATAATTGTGGCCTTTTGTCGCGCAATTAAAAAAAATTCTTATTATTATTTGGAATAATTTCACAAATCTGCATGTACAACAAAAAAGACATACACAACTTTAGTTAAGAAGTGAAATCTAACTGAGCAATTAGCAAAAGAATATAAAAAATTATTACAATTAAAAAAATAAATTAAAAATAATATTCGTATAAAGTGGCCATACTAAATTATATAAATTAAATAGATTGAGCAGTTTTAATAAATGCGAGCACGTATGTTAGTTTCAGAACGTTATTTTAACATTATTGCAAAAACGTTAGTATAACGTTAGTCCAAGAAAGTTATTTTAACATTATTGCAAAAATGTTAGTAAAACTATAGTCCGAAAACCTTGTTTTACCGTTATTGTGAAAACGTAAATATAACATTAGTCCGAGGACGTTATGTTAACGTTATTGCAAAAACGTTTGTCTATGAACATTAATGTAATGCTAGTGCAAAAATGTTAGTGTAATGTACTGTAACATTAGTATAACGTTATTCTGAGAACGTTAGTGTAACATTTTTCAAAGAACGTGTGTGATTGAAAGAGCTGATATCTGTCTGTAAAGCGTCCTTGAGTTCTAGAAAGGCGCTATATATGAATGTAAATCATAATAATAATAATAATAATAATAATAATAATAATAATAATAATAATAATAATGATAATAATAACGTTAATGTAACATTAGTGCGAAAACTATGAAGTTAGGCCAAGAACGTTATATAATGCCGTGCGAAAATGTTATGTTAACATTACTGCAAAAATATTAATATAACGTTGGTCCAAGAATATTATTTTACTGTTAGTACGAAAAAGCTGATGCTATTTTACCAAATTTTTCCAAGTGCTTAGTTCTTTTACATACATATATATACACGTTCTTTGTTTTCCGTGATAAACTGCATTTGTGAAGTGGTTAAAAAGTTATTTTAGTTCTTGCTGCCCTCTAGTGGGAAACAAGTTTAAGTGCAACAAAAAAAACTTTTGTTGTAGTTTCTAAATTAATACATTGATTCATGTAATCACATGTATTATATATGGTATATTTTTGTATACAGGTTAGAGTGTTTCCGTAAGTGCAAAGATACCAAAGCTTAAAGACTCGGTTCATTAGTACTGTATCCACATTATAAACAGTTTTGCATAGTAAGCTCTTATTCTTTTTTTCCATAACAAAAGTACAAATGTTACCCAGCACTTTATGACCAAAGTTAGGCTTAGCGTTAGTTGTTTAATATTGTTTTTAACTTCCAATTAAGACACTTATCAGAGGTCTGTCAATTTTATGAAGGCTACCAGATAGTATATATGATGCTTCATGTTTTTAGTCCAGTACGTTTTTACAACTCCAGCAGTCTATGTTTTAACAGATGAATTGATTCTGGATGAGTTGGACAATAAACAACCAAAAGCTGACCAGGATTTGGTTTTCAAACTGAAGGGAGGTTTTAAATTCATCGAGTTTAGTAAGTATTCTTTTTGTATTACAAGTATGAAAAAAATAGAACTAATAACTTAAATTAAGAAGAAAATTGTTTATGTAACAATTAATGAAATGTTATTTCACCCTTTTCAATATTAACTCCTCTGAGGTCTGTCATGGAAAAAAACCCTTCTATCTATTTCTATAAACAGCATATGGTAGACACCTACTTCATATCTTCTGATTTATCCAGTAATGTAATCTTCAATTCAAAAGCATCTCCTTGAATGTCTTGACAGCTGTAATTCCAAATTTAATCACAAACATACACCATGCAAACATCTATATACTCAAGCACACAAAACAAAACAACACAAGTACTTACTGCCTTTTAATAAGTTCCTGTTGTCACAGGGGAACAGGGGAGCTCAGCACATTATCAAGTTCACATTCTAGGCAAGTCACAGATCCCCCAGGCACACTCCGTCCACTCAGAGACAAGCATCCGCCAGTCACCTGGGGCCTTTTAATGACCCGACCAGTCACATTCTGGCCCTAATTCATGAGATCCAGGCTATTATAAGATCATTGTGCTGCTGTGGTATGTTATCAGACACTGTTACACTGAGGTGTGACCAGAAGGGTTGACAGTATCTAACATGGACTGAACTTTATCTATTTACCCTAGAAAACTGTACAATTATCACATTATTATACATATCATTATACATATCAATATATTATACATATCAATATTTTGCTGGCAGCAGAATTCCCCACAAAATCCCAAACACCAGAACATTATATCAGGATAATAATCTGTAGGTCTAATAATATGAAGCCCTTCTTCTTAATTTAAAGTAAAATGTAAGTATAAACATATTCCATCATTAGTATAAACATATTCCACCAAAGTACTGGTTTCCATATAAGCATATAAACATCCTCTTTGACTGTGAGCCAAGGGTTAAATACCACTCCCATTTTTCTTCTATCCTGTTTATTCAGTTTTCCCACACACTTGCTCCCACCTGTCACACACCTTTCTTCCACTGTCACTATGATTAACAGCATGAAATGCTTCCTGTTAGGAATGAGAAGGACATCCTGAACATACACCCGTCTAACATGTCATAATCACAAAGCATGTTTTGTATTATTGCAAGTTAGTCATGTATCAGCCAAAACTCTTTAGCTAAACAGACATTTAAAGGCTAATGTGTTTACATGTGTGTGTGTGTGTGTGTGTGTCTGTGTGTGTGTGTGTGTGTGTGTTTCAGTATAAAATATCCCCTCTTCAACTCTTCTGCATCAAATCTTTTGTCACTGTTTTTTTTTTTTTTTTTTTTTTTTTTTTTTTAACCAAGCACAGCTCTAGTTGCGATATCTTAACACCTGCCTCAGGGCTTCACAGTGGGATCATGTCAAAGTGTCCCTTCACTCCCAGTGCCAGAGTATTCCGACAACTGTTACCACTCTGACCAATCAGCACAGGCCCATAGGCCACAGTATAAAGGCCTGTTCTGTGTGCTCAGAGCAGACAGAAGAGAGGGAAAAGGAACAGTGATGAAGCAGTAGACTGAGGTAGAGCTCCAGAGAAGCAGGAAACACATTCCTGTTTAAGACAGGTTACTATGCACTCCAGCACTCTTAAAGGCAGGTATTTCTTGAGTTTCCAAGGAGAGTGAGGTCTTCTGTGAGTGAATCTGGGTTTTTTTTTTTTTCTGTAACACTGGAGTTCTGGTCTCGTGATGTCTTTATGACCCAAAGCCTCTTCATCCTCTGAAGCATTCAAGCAATGGCAGTACTCTTGACAAAGTGGGCACTCGAAAGCCATCGCTGACTGCAGTGGGCAAACCCTTGACCCCAACTCCTCAGCTTCTCCTCTTTCAGCCCCTGACTGGGCTTCCTCTTCCTTACTGTCTCCCTGATGGAGAGCCACATTAACACACTGAGAGCCCAGATGGACCGACTCCTTACCCTGCAGGAGGTGGCCTTGAGCCAGCTGGATGCGATCACGTGCACCAGCTGGGAAGACATAGAGCGGCTGCTGAGCAGAATGTGCGTTGCCATGGAGAGCACCACTCTGGAGCAGACTGAGCAGCAGGCTGGCAGCTCCTTTTCTGCAGAGCTTAAACACTTCCAAACACATGGGCCCTTCAAAAGCCCAGCTATGTGCATTGATGAGAGGGTAGGTCCCCCACATGGAGGTAAAGATGAACTGATGGATAGACAGATGTGGTTAAACAGATGAATACATTTTTATAACCACATTGGATACTTACAAGACAGGACTTTCATCATGAGGCATTTTGTGCTTCATGATGAAAGTAATCTCGGCAACATCTGGAGAAACATCTGACTTGGAGCAGATTAACTGTCCAGAAGCTGTTATAAAATTAAAATGACTTTGACAAGATAATATGGTAAATTATAGGCTTTGTGTATGCGTGTGTGTGTTGTATGTTTTTTGTATATAACTGTGTTGTGTCTGCGAATATATGTTGCATTTTTGTGAGTGCATGTGTGTGTTTGTGTGTTCTTGTGTGTGTTTGTGAGTGCATGTGTGTTTGTGTGTTCTTGTGTGTGTTTGTGAGTGCATGTGTGTGTTTGTGTGTTTTTGCAACAGTGTCTGATGCCTATCTTTTTCTTTGGAGGATTTTTTGCAGTTGCCTTTTCAACCAACTTGTGTCCTTGTGTTTGGATGATTGAAAAATACACCTAAACTAAACTTTTGAGTTGCTATGTTATGGTTTATTCTTTTATTGTCTTCAAGAGAATGTCAGTTGGATGGTAGAGTCAAGTATCATGTCATTTATAATTTATGGGCAGGAAATGAATGCGTACTTTATCAAATTATGATGGTTGGGATGTTACAAAGGATGTTCAGTGGCCCAACAGAAATATACATAAATCTTTTGAAATATCTAAATTAATATTTGAATCCATGATGGCAAAATGACAAGGTTTGACTTCCTTTCTCTTCATTTCTGTCCAGCTGAAAGGGAAGCATGGTGCAGAGAAGCCAAATGTTTGCTTGGAGGGGCTCAAATCTCAGAAGAAATGTCAACTTCCAGATGAAGCAGGTAATGTAATCACACAGTGACGCCATCCCAGTTCAGCTGACGCACTGTGAGTTTGTCCACCGCATATCTGTGGCGATTGGTATGTTGTTGCGAAGCATTTGGACTGCAGCTGTTGCATCTCTTAGAGCATTTGAAACCAGTGGAGCTTCTTTCCAAGCTTATGCACCTGGTAGTCATGAACATTATTGTGTTGTGAAAATGTGAAGGTTCAAAGCAGTGTCTTAACAAGTCTTACACCATTAGTCACACATAGTATGGTAAAAATGTCCTTGAGATTGATCTCCAGATACTCCTCAAAAATATATAAAATTTATCTGTATGGTTATTCAGATCCACCCCAGGCTGAGAAGCTCCACCAGCAGAACACTCAGCTTGCCCAAGGTAACAGTGAGCCTACCAGTGAGCTTCTGGCCTTTTTCCAACATGAAGAAAAACTACAGGAAAGACGGAAAGAAGAGCTGCAGGCAGCGGAGGAAAAAGAGGAGAGAGTGAAAGACGCAGATGTTCTTGCTGCCTCCGAATTGGTAGAGGGAGGAACAGAGTGGAGGGAGATTAACAAGCATGAAGAGAAGGAGGTGACAGGGAAAGAAGAGGACTCAAGTTTGCCAGACGTGCTTCCTCTGTTCCTCCCACCATGCAAAATTACTGGAAGCTGCACATGCTGCCAGGAAAGGTACTGCAGCCTCTCTTTCATTCAACAAGATCAGAATCAGCAATGGCCAAATCACTGAAACATGTTAGTCTTTAATTAATTTTATTCATCATACAGCGTGTCCACTTTCATTAGAAAATATATAGTTTCTTCTGTGTGTCTTCTTCTGCATGCATGTATGTAGCTCTGATGGTACTGTAAGGCAAGTCATAGGTGAAAATCTACAGAAAGACAACCTCACAAGCCAAGTGGAGGGCAGGCCAGAGGAAGCGGAGGAGAGTGAGGAAGAAGGGAAACCAGAACTAGAAGAAGAGGAGGGGAGGAAAGAAGGCAAGCCAATGGCTGAAGAATATATCATCGGTAGGGTATTGGTACATTAACCTTGGCTTACGGTTTTGAATTAAATTAAATTACGATTTATGGAGAAGCTCTTCGTTTTGTCCTCCAGATTGCTCACTTCCTCCTCCAGCACCATTTGAGCACCGCGTGATAACCCCAAAAACACACCGCATAGCTGCTTACTACACCATCAACAGAGAAGAAGTGCTTGGAGGGTGAGCAACAGCCAGAAAGATGAGATGGATGGTTACACAGATAAATGAGTGGGTGGGTGGATGGATATACAAAAACAAGTAAACAACTATTTATGGTAAACACCCAGTGATGAGTGCTCAGTTTTAAAGTTAATGAGGCATTAATTTTAACTGGTGCTGCACATTCAAAGTGTACAGGATATGAACCTTAACTAAATTCTTTAAAAAATTGAGTATGTACCCAGCACGGTTGTTCGGTGTCAAAACATTTATAGGTGTTCATTTGTTGCTCATTCTCCATGGGTAGTTCTTTTGAATTTCCCATCTCTCATGATATAAAATACTAGCATGTTTTATCTTGCCAGTGTTAACACTGTAGCCATAAATTCTGTGTTCATTTTTCACAAGGTATTGATTTGACTTATTTTGTTCATTTAAATGTTTGTCTGTTCACAGCAAGCAGGTACACAATGATATACTGGTGCAAATGGTAGAGAGCTGTTACACTGTGTGTAACAGTGAGAAGAGAGGAAGGAAGATGATGAAAGATATGAGAGAGAGAGAGAGAGAGAGAGAGAGAGAGAGAGAGAGAGAGAGAGAGAGATCTTTTTTTTCCAAATTGTGTGGTCTCTTGTGTCAGACATTACATTTTTACTGCAATGAAAGTAAATCTTGAAAGGTTGGGTGGAGTTTTCTGAATACGTCCCTCCCACACAGAGCATTAATGTGTTTAATTCTAGTCTATCACAACATGGTGCCTGCTAGAATTTATAGGAAGTAGGACATTCAATAAAGAACGGAAATGCAGAAGTTGAACTGAATAGATAGCAAATGTGACTAATGTAAATTGAGGCCCCTCAAAAGTATATAATTATTGTGAATTGATCATTCTTATACTGCCATATTTACATATAGTATATGCTATATATGTAATAAAAATTACAAGTAGGTATAAATAGAAGCTTTATAGTCATTTTTGACTGGTTTGGTGATTTTGTTTTGCTAGTGGGCGCTTTGGAATGGTGCATAAGTGTGTGGAGAGGTCTTCGGGGCTCACGTTGGCAGCTAAGATCATCAAGGTTAGGAGTCAGAAAGAGAAGGTAAATCATTTACAGATTTACAAGATTTTTTTGGTTAAAAGATATGTCCCTGATGGTACTGCATAATACACAGATCCCAGTTGGTCTCAAAGTAAAAGAAGCAGAACACAAGAACAACACAGAAAGAAGTTTAATATGTTTAACACATAAAGTAACCTCTTTAATGAAGTCTTATTGCAGAATAGTTTATATCCGTATACATTTCATTTGTACCCAATATACAATTCCTCGCCAACAGCATATGTTTGCATCTGATTTGCTTTTTCAGGAGGTGGTAAGGAGTGAGATTGAGGTTATGAACCAGCTGAACCATGCTAACCTGATCCAGCTCTACGCAGCTTATGAGTCTCGCTATGATATTACTCTCATTATGGAGTAGTAAGTAAAACACACTCCCACACACTCATAACCTCATATGTGCACACATTCATGATTTGCTTAGTTTTAGTCATGTCAAAGCAATTATTAAATCTTCATCTCAAATATATAAAAATATTTTATATATTATTAGAAGAGACTTCTTCTTAAAACAAGACCCAAGAAAGTCTTCCATACATTTATTTCTAGCAGGGTCAATTAGTGTAATGATCCCTGAAGCATTCTACAGAACTAACGTCAATGTACTATTACTCACCAAGAAATTGCTAAATAGTTTTGAGCTAATGTATTTATCTGACCTGTTCAAGCAATATAATCTGAGCTGGTCTCTTCGATCATTAAGTTAACCATGCCTAAGGTCAACACTAAGCATAGAGGTGGAGCACTTAGCTTCTCTGCAGCTTTTAGATAGAACCAGCTTCCGCAGAACCACAAACGTGCCACAAACTGGCACATATTTAAAAGAGAATCACTTTGCTTTCCCAGCTGATGAAGGACCAAAACATCTGAAAAATCCTGTCTCTCTAAAAACCTCGCGTACGTCACTGCAATTTTGACTATATCCACACCTTTTACTAAAATACCCTACAGTTACTTCCTGGAATCTCCTTCGTATATTTACACCTCTGTATAAACATAGATTTAAAAAAAACTGTGAATATAAAAAGTCTACACACTGCTGTTAAAATGATAGGTTTTTGTGATATAAAAAAAATTAAATCAACATAAATCACGTCAGACCTTTTTCTTCTGCTGTGAAATATACCTAGAAATTAAAGTGAAAAACAATCAGAAACATATTATGGGAATAAATTCAGTAACCTGGTTGTATAAGTGTACACATGCCTGAACTAATATTTAATTGAAGCACTTTTAGATTTTATCACAGCATTCAACATTTTTAAGAAGCCTTTTTGTTTCTGTTTTAATCAACTGTTTTTTATGTTTCTGTCATTTCTTTAATTTGTAAAATACTTTTAATTTCCTTGTGTTTTGCTATATAAATACACCTGTCTTGCTTTGCCTTTGTGTGTGTGTGTGTGTGTGTGTGTGTGTGTGTGTGTGTGTAATGATCTCAGTGTTGAGGGAGGGGAACTGTTTGATCGCATCATTGACGAGAACTACAAGCTGACTGAGTTGGACACAGTGCTGTTCATTAGGCAGATCACTGAAGGTCTTGAGTATATGCACAAGATGTATATACTGCACCTGGACCTGAAGGTAACACAGTCTCATTACCCAGCAGCCACACACCAGCCATATGCAAATGAGCACAGAAGATGGCAAATGGTGCTTCTAATGAATAAGGACCCTCGCTTTTTTTCAGCCAGAAAATATACTTTGTGTGAGTCGAGAAACGAATAAAATCAAGATCATTGACTTTGGACTGGCAAGAAGGTTAGTATGTTGGTGAAGATGTTCTTGCTTTCACTCTCATTCTCTTTCTCTCTTCACTTATACTCACACTCATTTTTTTTCAGATATAAACCCAGAGAGAAGCTAAGAGTGAACTTTGGCACACCTGAATTCCTGGCTCCTGAGGTGATCAACTATGAATTTGTTTCCTTCCCAACAGACATGTGGAGCTTAGGAGTCATTACCTACATGCTGTGAGTTCCAGTGTTTAGTCTTCAGATTTACCTGTAGTGCCTAAATTTGTTATAAAATTAGGTAAATGGAATACTTTCATAATTTTTCCTAAGTGGAATATTTGGAAGATAACACACACACACACACACACACACACACACACACACACACACACACCAACTTCCTGTATTATTTTTATTATAGAGTTCAAAAAATGTACAAACACCAACACCACACTTTGGTGTGATGACTAAATCAGGTTTACCGTCAAATAGAATAGGTTTAGACAAATCATGCTTATGTTGAACATGTTTACAGACTAAGTGGTCTCTCCCCTTTCCTGGGAGATGATGATAACGAGACACTGAATAACATACTGGCATGTCAGTGGACCTTTGAGGGAGCAGAGTTTTCTGACATCTCTGATGAGGCCAAAGACTTCATCCAACGCCTACTTGTTAAGAGCAAGAGGTACTGTGTGTGTGTGTGTGTGTGTGTGTGTGTGTGTGTGTGTGTGTGTGCATGCATGTGTGTATGCGTGCGTGCGTGCGTGCGTGCCTGTGTATGTATGTGTCTGTGCGCGTGCACATTATTGTTCATTTGAAAGCATGATAGCTCATTTCAGGTGAATACCTTTTGTTCTGTAGCTGGAGAATGAGTGCGTCTCAGTCACTGAAACATCCCTGGCTGTCAAACCCTTCACTTCACTACCGTCTACATCAGAAAGTAAGTGATATCTCTCTACCTCTGGCCATCCCCTCTCTTTCCCCATCTTCTTCTTTCTCTTTCTCTCTTTTTCTCTTGTTTCTTTTAATATGCATTTGTGTTAATGTTAATTTATTTGTTTGGCCACAGAAGAATAAGTGCCACTCCAGACATGCTCCTCCGCCAGAGAGCTAAACAGGTAACATACTACCCTTTGACTTCCTACAATGTACTTAGACACAGACACACACGCGCACACACATACACACACACAAATTCACACACGCACACTCACACACTTATTCATTGCAGTGCTTAAGTATTTGGTGTTGAGCTACACTTCTCCCACCCTTTCAATGCTTGAATTCCTGTTTTGTACACCAGATACATTTTGCCTACCTGGAGGCATGATGGCAAACTGGACCAATGATGCTATACCTGAATGTCCACACAGCTGCTATACACCAAAGTGTGTAATTATTAGACATTTGCTATATTGAGCAGGTTACAGTGGAACTACCACATGAAGTAGAACTAACATCACATGCCTTATGTCTATTTGCTAGCTAAACACACCAGCCCACAAACTCCATGCTGTATTAGATTACTTGATGTTACATCCTGACCTCTATCTGATGATAGAAATTCCAGTAATTCTGGTGCTGCCTGATCGGGAAGTGGCTTTACAGTCATCTGGTTGCTCCAAAGACCACGCACACAGCTCTACTATAGTACATTAACCAACATTTATTAATTAAGTCTTATATATTGTTATACTGAATATACTATTTATTTTGTTTGTTTGACATTCACAAGTGCATGTAACATGTTGAATATATTAGTATTCCTATGTCAGTATACAGCTTTCAAAAATGAACACAATGTTGTACTGTATTTAACACTTGAATATATTTTCATTGCCAAAATAATACTAAAGACCTTCTGCATTACTCTGAGAACAAATGAATAAGAATTACATAATAAAGTATAGTGTAACTGGCTCCCTAATGTGTTGATGATTAGTCCATGTCACACATCCATCATCCACGTCAAGTTTGTTATTGATGCAAGATATAAGGATTGATGTAACTATACACTAGGAATTTTTGCCATCTTATTTCTATTCACCACAAATTGTACATGTGACATCAAATATACACATATTTTAAATAATCTGTTCTTACTAAATGCATAGACCAGTAGTTCTTATTTCTGGCATGCTTGGCTTCAGTTTTGCTCTGACTCAGCCCTTCTTGGGGTTGACATCCATTGCTGTAGATGTCTCCATGGGGCTGCTGATTTGAGACAGTCTATTCTGCTTCAAAATGTGGCTTCCATATTCACTGTACAGATCCAAGAATAACACACATCGATCTGTCTATTCAGTTTTTAGGGAACATGTGAACATGTACAGCTAGGTGCAATAGATTGGACTTGGAGCCGAACCTGTGGTGAAACATCCTCAGATGCAGCTGTCCTTGAGTTATGATAACTATGTGAGACCAGGGTGCTTCTTTGAGGTCCTCAAGGTAAATCTGATTTCACACTTACTGTCTGCTGAGTATTCAACTCGCCTTCAATGAAGGAAGCCCATTAATAAATAACTACCTATTATTGTTAGTTAGAGCTATTCATTCTTTTTGTTTTATATCTAAAATGTACTGGAAAAGCAAAGTTCAAACAGTATTGTGTATAATGTATATAATGTATAATTATGGGCAAAAAACCTTGACCTATGGCCTTTTTTGACATATGGCCTTTAAGGATTGTGAAAGGTAGTCTAAATCAGGTGAAAAATTGTTTGTGGCTGAAAATGCACATACTTATTTGAGATGGATGGTGTCTACTGAATGCACGCAACATTATGAACCATGAAACACGTTTTTTTTCAAATGTTGATTTATGTAATTTGATTTATTTTTCAGATTACGGTCTATATTGTAAAACACTTTCTTCTGTTTGGTTTGTGTAATAATGATGCAGATTAATGTAAATGTAATTAAGAAAATAAAGAGTCTAATGTTTCTGTTAAAAATAAACCTCATGCCATCCTCTTTCTCTGCATTACCATCAACAATGTCATATTACTTTTTGCCTAACTCCTATTTTCTTCAAACATCCACTCAGCTACAACCTATTGTGTGCTTGATATTCCTGTTTCAGACACAATAAGCCAAGGCTAAGATAACAACTGTACTCTGTACAGACTCTGACTTAACATGCCACTCCCAAATTTTACTCCCCATAATTTTAACATCCACCAGACGTAGAGCCTTATGTACCTAGAACTGCTACCAGATTTTAACATCCACGAGATGTAGAGCCTCATGTACCTAGAACTGCTACCAGATTTTATTCATTACCAGCAGCAGGTAGGCATGGATGATGCTGTTATCTACCTACTGCAGAAGGCACACGCACAGGCGCATTTATTTTTCAAATGCATTCAACACCATCCAATCTCTCAGATTTGGGGAGAAGATGGAGAGAATGCAGCTGGGAGCAAGCCGATCTGAAGTCTTGGTCAGTAACAATGGAACACCACAGGCAACTGTACTCTCACCTTTCCCATTCACCCTGTATACTACTGACTTCCAGTACAGGTCTGACCTATACCATCTTCAGAAGTTTTCTGATGAGTCTGCAGTGGTTGGATGTATCAAGGATGGTCAGGAGAGAGAATACAGAAATGTGGTTAACAGTTTTGTAGAGTAGTGTGAGATAAGACCAAGGAAATGGTGATGGATTTCAGGAGGAGGAGGACAACAACCAGTCCTATTACCATCAAGGATCAGGATGTTGAGCAGGTGGTAACGTACAAATACCTTGGTGTCAACCTCGACAATAAACTGGACTGGAAGGGCAACTCAAAAACTGTGTATAGGAAGGGGATGAGTAGACTTTATTTTTTGAGGAAGCTCAGTTCCTTTAATGTGTGCAGCAAGATGCTGACAATGTTCTACCAGTCTGTTGTCGTGAGTGCTGTCTTCTTTGCAGCTGTGTGTTTGTGAAGTAGCAACAGAGGAGGAGACACAAACAAGCTCAACAAACTGATCAGGAAGGCTGGCTCAGTCCTGGGCTGCTCTCTGGACTGTTTTGAGGTTAAAAGGTTAAAAGGAGTACAGTTAACAAACTCACGGCTATCCTGGATAATACTTTACACCCCCTCCATAATCTACTGGCTAGACAGCGGAGCACTTTTAGTCACAGACTCATTCAGCTCCACTGTAGCTTCAAGTTTCAAGTTTGGTTTATTTGTCATATACATAGTCATGCACAGTATAACTCGCAGTGAAATGGTTGAGTAAGGAGTGGTACAGGAGATCATTCGTACCAACTGTGATCACACTGTACAATTCTTCTTTTTATGCCGAGACGCTACTGAGTGGTATTGAGTACTAGAACCATACTTATTATTATTATTATTATTATTATTATTATTATTATTATTATTATTATTATTATCCACTCTTTTGTTATTTTCTTTTGCATTCACTGCACACCTAACTGAATGTTTGTATTGCACTGTCACTTTACCTGTTAGACTGTAAACAGTGAATGATCGGAATGATTGTATACCTTACCATTCTTACACTTTGCACAAGACATACATACTATATTTTTGTAACTTAGTTATTTTACATTTCTTATTTTTATACATTGAACACACACACACACACACACACACACACACACACACATACACACACATATATATATATATATATATATATATATATATATATATATATATATATATATATATATATATATATATATATATATATATATACACTATAGATAGATAGATAGATAGATAGATAGATAGATAGATAGATAGATAGATAGATAGATAGATAGATAGATAGATAGATAGATAGATAGATATACTTCGTTTCTTTGTTTGTTGTTGTTATTTTTTGTATTTTGTTTTTACCTTGAGCTACTGCAATATGTCAGTTTTCCCCTGGGATTATAAAAGTGATCTATGTATCTATATATTACAATTTCCATTCTCTTCTTTCTATATTTATAACCTATAGTAGGCGCTGTGTAATTTGGAAGAGGTGAAGTAAAACTAATCTTCCTCTTCCTCTTCTGGCGGATGGCGGACTTTTCGCTGATTGGATGCTCGCAGGTGGTTCCTGATATGTCACTTGCACATCTGGAGTTTCGCGTGTGTCTACGTTGCGTCTGCTGATAGTTCCTGGAGAAACGCTCGGTAGCTGACTGATTAATTTAGACCAATACAACCGAAAGCTCACACTACAACAGACCAAACTACGATATACAATGGCTCATTGCACAGGAATGACGAACTGCAAACAAGAGAAGCCAAGAAGAGTCGCTATTATCACGGGGATCACCGGGCAGGTAACGTTACGCTAGGCTCCGGTCCTGCCAAATCAACAAGACTA
The DNA here is from genome assembly GCF_041902795.1 of Electrophorus electricus. Taxonomy (NCBI): domain Eukaryota; kingdom Metazoa; phylum Chordata; class Actinopteri; order Gymnotiformes; family Gymnotidae; genus Electrophorus; species Electrophorus electricus. The sequence goes on from NC_137503.1 coordinate 26,748,522, forward strand.
CGGAGTCTGCGGAAACAAAACTAAGAAAATGAGCAGGAGGTTTAGGGTAAATGTAGTGTGGTCGTTAACAAAAGTATTGTACATTTTCATGCGTTTGTGATTTCAAATGTGTCGGTCATGAATGGATGCGCAAGGTTACAACGGAGAAACTAGGCTCGGCTCGTTTCGGTGTGGTCCTGTTCTCTGACCGTGGTGCCTTGCTGTGTCTTGGTGAATATTTCTTAAAGGACCGGTGAACCGGATATCAAAATAAGGAATCAACACGAACGCAAGATAACGAATTAGCCAGATAGCATAGCATAGCGAGCTAACCTAGCTAGGTTTATAGCAGTTTATAGCAGCAGGTTGTACGTCAGAGTTTTGTTGTCATGCAGTTTGTCCTTGTATATCTGGTTTTCATATATCTGTATATCGGTCCCTGCATACTAGTTTGTTCCTGTATATCTGGTTTTCAACTCGCCCCTCCGGATGTATAGTCTAAAGTAAACCTGTTTTATCTCCATCTGGTTTCCTGACCTGTCCTCATTGTCTAATAAGGTGAATAATAACGGCATGTAAGTGAATCCAGTGGCTATTCACTTGCTCTTGTACAATAGAGAATTGGCTAAGTCTAGCTTTTCATGGGTGGAATGCCTGTAATTTATACCATATATTAAACAGCAAAGCTTTGTATTGGAATGTCGTGCCTTTTGTTGTCGTTTGATTTCATAAACCAAAGTGTAACATCGAAGTGTTACAGTTTTCAAATTTTAGGCTTACATTATTCTCCAATAAAAGCAGAGGTTTGAGAATAAGATGTAGTGAATATGGTCTAATTTAGGCTCAGCCCCTCCCTGATTGTATGTAAGGACACTAACCTGGATAGGGTATTTTATATTTATTAAGCCTTTAATACATCATCTATTACCACAGAGCAAACAGCAGACATCAGGAAATGTTATTTTAAACTAACACACACATAAGCTTAAGCGTATAACTTATTGACTTATTACATCTTCTTATACACTGTCTTTTCCATAGTTTTGCATCCTCCATCAAGTTATACCCTGCATGACACATGCCTGAGAATCACTGAATCTTAGAGGTAGCTCTGTCATCAGAATGTTTAACTTGGAATGTGCTCGATTTCAAATTTCTCTTAACTGCCAGTTAGGAATATTCATAGTTGGTTCTTAGTTTAATTCTCTGTCAGCTGTCAGAGTAGTATCACCAGATATGGGAGCCAGAGCTCCTTTTTGTGCTCCTGGTAGCACCACATTGAGTGTATGCCCATCTCACGTGGGAGGGGTTAAACGTATGACCCGCCCCTGTGAGCATTTAACGATGTGCGTTGCTCAGTTGGTAGGTATGTTGGGCAACGATGCACAAAAGCAAAAACCTTCATGCTCAATTGGAAGAGTCTAATCCTGTTCTTATTGATCTCTGGCCACAGATTTTAAATTTTAATTAATAAAGTATATGTAGTAAATCAGTTAGTAAATCATACTTTGTGTTTTGTATTCACCAAAAAGAAATCAGATTTGAATTAAAATTAGGCAGTTTTCTTATATTTTGACATTGTCTAATAATGATAATCATTTATTATGAATCATACAGGAAAAATTTTATTTTTGAAGTGTCTTCCAGACATAGGTAGGCGTGATAAGTCCATGCAGTTGCTGAAGCAAGCTGTCTTACATCTGAGTAAATGTAATCTAAGTTTCTTTTAACAAGAATTTAATGTAACATGTAATCAAGTAAAAACCCCATAGTTACTTGGTACTAAGATCAATGTGTTATTAATACTGACTTTATTAATGTCATGCGATTGTTCTATACACTATTCCATCATAAAATGTTATTTTCTAAGTATTCTCCAGGTGTATGATATCAAGGAAAGCTGCAGTTATGTGCAATTTACCTATGAAGCAGCAGAGGGCGATCTTACACTGCATATTTATTTAATAGATAAAATATTGAACAGAGCCCTTTGGTCATTTGGACATTTTTGGACCTTTAACACAATATATTTATATCAGATATTGTGTGCCTTTGAATGCAATGCATTTTCTGCAAATAAATAATGAAAAGTGTAGAATCTGTATAAATTGCTGTGCAGGCATTGCTTCTAGAAATTCATAGTTACAAACCTTCACACTTAGATTGCTGGCTCAGGTTGTCTTGTATGATTTGTTTTCATTCTTTCTGTGCCACTCAGGTTTTCTCAGCAGTCTACCTCTACTCCCTCAGCCCACTATTGCTATCTCTGTTTGGTTGGTAATCTCTCTGTGTGTCTGGCCTGTAAGATTTGGGCCTTTTGGGCAGGGCTTTACAAAGTTTTACACTGTTTAAAAGTTTAAAGGGTTTGAAGAAAGGATGAATAAAATGATGTTTATGATGACGTGTCCTACATGACAGACATAATTTACAGTTAGAGGGTTTTCCAAATAAGTTAGCATAAACCTTTTATAGGTATAAGTTTTGGGGAAGCCATACATCGTGAGTATTTCTCACCCACACACACACCCACACACACACACACATTCTTCTTATCATGAGTAAGGCCTCAGGGATGCAAGAACAAGGAAGGGAGGGAGTAACCTACTGAGTCCTATAAATGTGGAGTAAATGGGGATAAAGTAAAAGAAAGAGATGCGAATTGGAGAGGGGGGGGTGTTTGGGGGGGGGGGGGCTGTGCTGTGATTGGAATGCTGTGTCTTTCTGGATTTCCTGTCTGAGAGTGTAATCTTGGGGAAACAGACCACGTTTCCCAACAGTCACAGCATGCTGATAAGCTCAATTTATCAGAGGGGATTATGGGTCCACACAGTAGTTTAGCACTGGCCATCATATGTTCACACACACACAATTAAGAATGCTATAATGAAATAGAGTAATAGAGAAAATAGAGAATTAGAGACTGGGAGTAAAGTGGACAGTACGAGGAGCACTTCATTCTTAACACTCAATGAAATACATTGAATAAACATATATATGGACACACGTATATTTGGACACACCTTTTGTCTTGCAGCCACATGAGGAGCGCGCACACACTTTGAAATGCTGGAGATCCTCTCTCATTTTTCCCAGAGGTCTTTGGGGCCCTGCCTATATCACCCCAGCAGGAAGCGGGGGGGCGGAATGCCATGGCCAGAGCGGAATGTTCCAGAGTTCTAGAATGTGCGGTTGGGAAGTCTAAGAAGGAAAAAGAGGGAATGAACGAGAGGGAGAGAAAGACAGAGAGCGTGAGGAAGAGGGGGGAATTTTTTACCTTATTGATGTAATGTTCTGTGTTCCATATGATGCATACTCAAAACACAATGCCCAAACACCCACAGAATCACCATTCAGGTTCTGCCTCTCTCCCTCTCTTTCAACAGATTATACAGTTATTGTTTTTTTAACTAACTCATAGATGAACTTTGTAATATGTTAGTGGTATACTCACAGATGGGAACATATGTTTGGAGTTTCAGCCTGGAATCCTTTAGATTCCCACTCACTTGCTATCTGAGATTCTGTTAGTCTGGTTTTAGTCACTATGCTGAAAGGGTTCAAGTTAGATCACTGGTGCCACAAAGCATGTGTAAATGTGTGTAAGACAAATCCATGCAGTGCTCTGTCTGTGGTTGCAGGATGGCTCCTACTTGGCTGAGTTTCTGCTGGAGAAAGGCTATGAGGTAGGAGACATTAAGACACATTGTGCATTCACACCCTCAGCAGCTCTTGATGGACACATACACACCCTGACCTTCTTGCTCAATGCATATTCTATACATGCTTGCGGCTAATGAAAGTTTATAAATAAACTAATTTGTGTGTGTGTGTGTGTGTGTGTGTGTGTGTGTGTGTGTGTGTGTGTGTGTGTGTGTGTGTGTGTGTGTGCGCGCGTGCATGAGTAGGTTCATGGTATTCTCCGCAGGTCTAGCTCCTTTAACACTGGCCGAATCGAGCACCTTTACCACAACCCTCAGACACACACAGAAGGAAGTGAGTGATACCCATACCCACTTCAAAATATACACAAATGCAGAACATTCAAGCAGTTTATTCATTTTGAAAAGGGTTTGGGTTTTTTTGCATCTGTGTTTGTAAGCAACCCTTATGGAGAATTCCACATGAGTCGTTAACGACAATCACTTTGACATTGGTCAGAAGCCCAAATGTTTTTGCATGGATTGCTTATACCAGGATACCCACCACCATGCCACTACCACACAAGTATCACTGCTGTGTTGAGAATAGTGTATAATCCAAATAATATCCTGTCAGTAGTGATATTGCAGCTGGAAACTAACCAGTGATAATGAGATCGAAGGGTATATAAACTGTTCATGCCGATAGATGGGCAACTGTGTGTTATCTTACATTTTGAAACCGTACCTAATAAAATGACCAGGGGGAGTAAAAGCAAGGTGAGTATTTCAGAAGTTGCCATATAAAGAGTTTATTCATCTTATATTTAAACATTGCAGTAGAACTATAGGACATATCAGTAAATCTCCAGCTAAAAGTAATTAAGGGCCAAAAAGTATATAAAAAAGTGGAATTCTATTTAATGTAACTGCTCTTTTGTTTATATACCACAAGTATGTATTACTACACATTAGTTCCACTTTCTTAATTAAATGAATACTAACTAATCCTACATATTAACAGGAAGTGATCATTCATCAGCTTGTAAGTTATTTGTTTAAATTATTTGAGTAATAAACATATTCTAAGACCTTTTTAAATTAGAGGAAATTGTGTGATCTTTTTTCTCTGGTTTTTATGATAATATTATAATTCACCAAAGGAAAATTTGTTAGAGTATTACATAAAAACCAGAGATAATGCCTCTCTGTTATGCCAATGGGCTGGTGGCGTTTTTCTGCTAATCAGTGAAATAGTTACCACCTCCTTATCGTAGAGCTTTCTTATGCATAAATGAAACCCACTGTTTTGCTTGCGTAGTTTCTGCCTTTTCATTTAGATAGAGAAGCTATGGTGGAGGTGGGTGAATCTATGGGTGTGTACGTGTATATGTTTGTGCATGTGTCTGTGAAAGCGAGAGCACAAGTTATAAATTTGGTTATAGTGTCATAGCTCATAAACAAGCCAACATTTATCTAAAGTCCACTTTGTCTGGCTGTAGGCTTTTATGAATACAACGCACCGTGACTTATGTTGAGAAGTTCTTCCTCTACCATTTACCCTTCTTCCTACCATGTGTCCTTTTTCATGATTCATTATCTTTCCATTTAAAAGTTAACTAGAGTTAAGATGCTTAAACATGTATCATCAGTTAGTTTTCATTGTGAGCACTGTCCGTGTTTGCACATGTGTGTGTATGTGTGTGTGTGTGCGTGTGTGCGTGCGTGCACCTACATATGTTTGTTTCAGACATGAAGTTGCATTATGGAGACCTAACGGACAGCACTTGCCTGGTAAAAATTATCAGTGAAGTAAAGCCCACAGAAATCTACAACCTGGGGGCCCAGAGCCACGTTAAGGTAAAGTCCACATCCTGCCAGGCATCCTGCAGCTCAGTTTTCAAAAAGATCTTTTTTTTCATTGTTTGTGTATGTGGGTGTGATATACAGATCCTCTTTGTTCACTGCCTGTTAAACTGCCGCGAGTAGGACGCACGCGCGCAAATCGCTTTTTAATGACTCTGATTTGCGTCTGGGTGTGTGAGATGAGCCAGTAAAGTCCAGTAATAGGAAAAAACTGAGCCAACCACTTATGCTGTGGGTCTTTTTTTTTTTTTCCTTCTCTCCTTTATTGCTCGCTCTCGCTCCTAATGTAGTCATCTGGGAAGCAGTCGGAAGGATATTAGTCAGTAGGTCGGCCATCAGATAAACTGACATTGTTTTGTGTATTCGTGAGAAAGAAAGACAATGAGTGGGTGCTTTTAGGAGCGCTCATTAAATACGACTATTGAGTGATGGAGAGCAGGGTGAAATTCTGAGGAAGACGGGTGAGCAGCGCAAAGAGAGAGGGTAAAGGTAGTTACCATTGAAATGTTTCCCAAATAAACCCATGTGGTCCCTAATCTTGCACCAGTACTTCCGTCTTCTCATTGGCTGGAGGAAAACTAAAATATCATCCAATGGAACGTTCCTATTAAATGTTCCCCACCAGGATTTGAACAGCATATTATGAAAGTGGGGTGCCTGTTTTCAATTTGAACAAGGCAAGTTCAGTAAAAGAACAATACCCTAGTGATTTAGGTCACTGATGGAACGATGAACTACTGGGCACTGATCTAATTTACAATGTTTTCACACTGTTACACAGCAATTTAAGCACGTGTCTTTTACATTCTACCAGGCTTTAGGTAGAAATACATGCAAATATATACCAATAATGTTATTACTGCCAGACAGATACAAAATCACCATGGCAAGTATGAGGTATACAACAGGATTATGAATATGCACAGACTGCCCCTTTTTCCCTACAGTTAAATATCAGGCAGCAGTTTATTTTCAACTGGCAGCTCTTCACTATGAAACCACTATGATTAACCTATTATTACACACTTGTATAACTGTAAAGAAGAAAGCATTTCTGTATAAGTGCTCTCAGTAACAGGAGCACCTGAAAAGTTAATTCTTGTTGATAATTGATCAAAAGTTTTGCATTGATGTTTCCCCAAAAAACATGACACATTTTGTTCTGTAAGTGATGTATGAACAGAATTACAAGAATGTAACTAAAATACTATAATTGAATCCCTGCTTTTGTTCTGTGTCAATTTAAAGTTCAGTATGATATGACAAGTATGTGATGACCAGTAACAAAGTCAATGACTCTGCTTTGTACAAAATTAATCATTTATCTGCCTTTGGCTGCCTCATTTCTATGTGAATAAGGTGGGCGGTGTGACTTGACAGGTGACTAGTCTAAAATGCACCTCCCCATGAAGAGTGGTTCTGGTAGAGCTGAACTGAATGAGGTGAATGAGTTCTGTCTTGAATAATTCAGGGAAGATGGAACCGCAAGAGAATGACGCTTGGTAACAGATTCACTTAAATGTGAATGAATGTTGTTATTATTGTTATTTTTTAATGTGCTGTTGGTACCTAGTCTATAGCCTGTTGTGATGATAAATGCATCAGTTCTATTGTCAGTGTGTTTGTATTGTTGTTCACTTGTCAATATGTTGTCCACCAGAACATAGTCAAATCCCATAGCCAGGACAGGCCTAGTTGCTAGATGTTAAGATGTTCTGACATGGCTTTTAAATGGAGCTGCTAACACTTCTACTACAAATGTGGGAATTATTTTGTGGTTTGGAAGCTGAGCAAACAAATCCAGCATATTTTACTTTTGGGACTGATAGCCCTGAGTAAGCCAGCCGTGCAGAGAGCCTGAGAAGCAGAGCAGTCCAGTCTGAGTAAGCCAGAAGCAAGGCAGTGTGCTGGAAGATGCACACTTCAGAATGAACCAGCACCCTCTCAGATAGGTGGTGCTGTTTTGCATAATAGTGTTTTAATAAACCTTTTTATAAACAAAAAACCAAAAACAACAGACAAGTAAAATAAGTAAGTAAAATTATAAGAAGAAATGGCTTCTGAATATTGCTGTAGCAGCCAAAATGCTAATCACGGTGGAAATGATGCCACAGTGTGTCAAATGGGACCACATAAAACTCAAATTACCAGCCAAATGTCATCCTTAAAGCTAATCACATCTCTCTGCAATGCTCTCATGACTAGCTTACTAGTGATTGTAGTTTACTTTGTGATTTGGTGAGTGGGTCACACACACACAGATGGTTTCCTTTTGTCACACATAGGGGTCAGCAGAGTGCTACTGTGTGTGATAATGGAAACTTTGCATGTTCACAGCCACAAACACACACAGCATGAGACACCTTTTTCACCATTTAAAGAAGTGTATTAGCATATAGGGGTTTTTATTTCACTATTGTGCTTGCTTACCTTTACTGCAATTCCTGCTATCTCTTTGGGTTTTTGTAAACTCGCAGTGAAATTAGCTCATTCGGATGATGACATGAGCAAAAAGGCCAGATGCACTCTCAGAGTGACCATGGTGCAGAGTGACGGTGGCCATAGACTAGTGTGCATTTAAATCCATCCTTATACCAAGTGGTGGCTGTTGATTTAACCTTATTTTCCTTATTTGATTTAACCTTATTTTCTTATTTAAAGCAGTTAAAAGCCTGTTGGAATCTGGATTGTGTTGGGTCTGGATGAATTTGCTGTCTATGACACTGATGAAATAGCTTTGGTTGTCTGTAGGTGTGTTACAAACTGCACATTATGTATACCAGTAATATTGTTTTTAGCCTTAAGTGAAGCAACTCTAAAAACAAACTCTTTATTCGTTTGTGTGAAAAAAGTGTTTTCAGTATAAGGGCAAGGAGAATCTGAGGTCACAGGTTACTGGATGTCATTTGTTTTGTAATTACACCACACCACCACAAACAAATTAAAAACATGATTTATTATGTGTGCTACTGAAACTAGAAAAACTTACAGTTTACAGTTTAAACTTACAGATCTCCATGTTTGGCGTGGACACCACCTTAGTGCATTTTCACTAGGCACTTGACAGAATTCCTGTGTATTATTCAGATTCTGTCTTTTACCTTTCAGGCTGATTCCACATAAAGTGTGCTATTAAATTGGCATATGTGTAAGTTGGTAGAGCCGCTTTAGCTCTGCTTGTTGCTGCTTGCACCCCTGGAGGGGAGGTGGGGTGTGGCCTTTTCAGCCGCAGGGGAACATGGTGCACCTACTGAATTCATGATGTGCTCTTGTCACGCTTGATGTTTCCTATGATCCACGCAGTTGTTCTGGTTTTACATTACTTCAAGGCTTTTTTCCTTAAAATTAAAGTCATACTCCAGTGTGTAGTAAAAATGCCAGGTTCTTTTCATTTATTCATAATCTCAGCATAATGAATAGAGGTATTTTAGGATTTTCTGACTCCTTAGAGGAGGTTGATGTATTGGCTCTGAGAGTGGTAGTGGAATGCCCCAGGCCAAAGGCTGGGTGGTTCCCAATGACAGCAACATGCCTCCATGCCTTTTATCACTCATGACAGATTTATGGGCAAATGTAGATTTTGTTCCTTGCATACTGTGGTGGTTAAAGATGTCTCCTGGAGATGCCTAATGGTCCATCAGCACCAAGAGGTTCTGAAACCACTGAGAAGATTTGATTGAGAGGGCATAGTTTTTCAAGATTCTGGCATTCTTTAGACATAGGCACACACATGTTCTCTCTCACACATTCCTGCACACAAGTACATACGCCACTTCTTTTGATCGAATACTTCTGAGCAACTGTTCTGTGGATGCAGTATACCGATTTTGTTTCTGCATCTGGGACTGAACTGATGCATTCCTGTCAGATGTCCTTTCCCTCAGGGAGCTCTCACGTTTTGGAGAGAAGCCTTTTTTCCTTTTTCTGTAGCCTACTATGAACTAATAGAACATGCGCTATTCTGCTGTAACCCACTAAGGGCTAGTAATACACACACACAGACACGCGCACACACACACAGCACAATAGAATCTGATATTTAATAAGCCAATATGAAGAGGTTTTCTTATATTTTACTTGTGTACTTTTTATTTTATCTGTGAATGCAACCTTGACATTCATTTAATTTATTTTATTTAGATTTTTATGATGTGTAAGGACCCTGGTCAGAGGTTAAAGATGGTCATTGTTAATTTAAATCATATCCTGTGCCTTGCATGGTTCCTTCCAGATGTTGTTTTATGTGTTTGTGTGTAGTGCAGTCCAAGTGTAGCATTGTGGCACTCCCACACAGAAAGGAACCAGCCATGTTTACTGCACCTGTACACTGCTGCCAGTGGAGTCAAGGGGACACTGTCCAGTACATTATCTTCACTCTGTTAGCCAGGGCCCCTTCAGCACCTGCCTCACACTTTGCTTGATGTGAACATTTTTTGTCTTTCATTATTTTCCTTTGAACTATTCAAGTTTTACAGGCTTTATTTACGACTATCAGAACCATACTAAAACTCCTATGATTGTTAATTTTCTGGTGAATTATTTATCCAAGGCTCTCTGGCTCCCATTACTCTCAGCCATGTGTTCATACTATGGTGTACATGTGTTTGCGTGAGTGTTTACTGTGTGTATATTGGTGTGTGTGTGTGCATGCTTGTGCGTATGTGTGCGCATGCTTGTGCGTATGTGTGCGCATGCTTGTGCGTATGTGTGCGGGCAAATGCATGTGCATGTGTCCATCTGTGTGCGTGCATGTGTGCACATGAGCAAAGACATGATACGGGTGTGTCTGTGAGGTTATGGCTAATGGCTTTGTGGTAATTGACTTGCTCTGGAGCTGCGGTGCTGCAATTCCCGCGGGTGCCGTGAGAGAAGGAGGGTGCACAACTCAGCACGGCACTGCTTCACCTGTCAGTGCGTTGTCACTGCCTGGTATGTGCATAACTGTTCTGGCACACAGTTAACCACACAATAGCTGCACTGATTATTTCAGACTCTTGACTGACAGCACCTGTCGACCGAGATGACACAACATGCCCTGTGCGTGTGTGTGTGTGTGCGTGTGTGCGTGTGTGTGTGTGTGTGTGTGTGTGTGTGTGTGTGTGTGTGTGTGTGTGTGTGTGTGTGTGTGTGTGTGAGGGAAAGGTGTGTTGTTTCAGGGAGGGGACTACTCACATGTGGAAGCTGTTAGCTGCTGTCAACACTAAGTTAACTTAGAGGAGCAGTATGTGTGTGTATGTGTATGAGAGAGAGGGAGATAGAGAGAGACAAAAAGTTACAATGGGAGGATGATGGGTTTTCTCCTTCTCAAACAAGCTGCACAGTGCTGAGAAACATTTTCTGCTGCACAGTGGTCAGTATCAGAGCTCAGTGACACAAAGTTGTGCGCAGTGTCTAGCTCCCAACTACACAGAAGCACTACTACCCCTCACCAAGTCCTTATCCGTTCCTGCCAATTAGGAATCACTGGCAAACAGCCAAGAAAGGCTGAGTGATAACAAGTATGGGTATTTTAGATAATATGGTCTTGCACACACGTGTACACATTTAAATGGAGTGAAACTGGCACAGTGTATACTAGGGCAGGGTCTGACCTGAGCCCATTATGAGTTTATGTGTTTAATTTGGAGAGAAGGAATTAATGAAGAGGTGAGGTGTCTGGCTAGTGAGAGATGCAGACAGCAGAGAGAGAAAAGACAGCAAAGTAATCATTTAAAAACTAAATTTAATTATCTGATTAATTCCATTTCTGGTGTTTTGAATGCTTGTGGAGTGGAGCAGTAGTATAAGTATAGGGAGGCAGGGAATGAGGGCCGGAGGAAGGGAGAGAAGAAAGAGCAAGGATGGAGAGGGAGGAGTGTTTGGGGACATGTCTGCAATGCAAGTCCCACCTCTAGACGTCTCCATGTTACCATGTAAATGCTCAGTAAATAATTTTGCTGTTTTTCTACATGCCCCTCTTCCCCAATCACAACAAGAACCTGACCAGATGAAGACCCCCACAAACAGACCAGAACATGCTACTGCATAGGATAAATGCTATGAGTAGATGACAAAGTACATTTGTAAGTCGGCAAAATATGTAAACGTGAATGTAAGACCTCCACAAAGCCCTGCAGTGACCACGATCTGTTGTGGTTGAATGGCGTAGCCAGGGTTCCACAACAATACCAACCCAGTACATCTCGCTTTTCCCAATGGTTTTGATTCAGGCCTGAGCAGATGTTCATGTGCACAGCCTGTGATGGCGCTCTGAGGTCCAGTTTGCAAGCCATGCCGCCCTACCTCCTGGTTAAAGTCGTAGAGTTGATTAATGGACTTCATTTGCTGTGGCTATCTCGAAGGAGATGGTTTGCCTGGAACAGAAGCCAAGTTTGCTTCGATTGCTTCACACTCTCTGGCCTTGGTGATGTTGTGAAATGCCCATTGGATTTTCTTTGTGATAACTGGGCTTTGATAGAAATTAATCTTCCTAACTTAAAAATATATAGACTTAGTTTTTGTTTTCCTTTCTCTAAATGTGAATGTCCAGGACCTGAGGCAATGCTGGGAGATAAAAATGACTCATTTTCTATTTCCAAACCCAATTTGTATCCCACAGCTCTGGTTTGTTATTGTTGGTATTCATTTAGGTATTTTATCCAAATGCAACTTATGAGGGTCAGAGTTTAGCAAGGTCTGCAGAGCATGCTAATTTCCCCAGCAATCACAATAGCTGTAATAATCACTGTAAGCTACTGATTGCCAGGCCCTGTAGCCGAGTATGTCTCTAAACAACTTGCTCCATAGATGGCACCAGTTCAAGATGATGTCACATTTCTGTGGGTGAACTCTTTCCTCATGCTTAACACTCCCCTCTTCTTATAGTCCAATTCTTTTATCTCTCACACTCACTCTCCTCACCCACACATGCATGAGGAAATGCCAGAAATCTTCTGATTGGCTTCTCTCATCGAACCCTGTAGTATCTGAATATAGTTTCCACCCCATGTTGATCAAGTGTCAGCCTGTGTGGTGCTCTGTCAGAGGTGTGGTGACTAGTGAACACAGCAGCCTGCCACCCCTGAGCCACATGGCGGCATCCGCGGGACATTGAGTGGAGGTGTGTTTCTGACAGGGCTATGCTGATCTGGAAAAACAGGGCTGCTTCTTAATCACGGTGGCGCTCTCCTGTTGGTGTTCAAATACAAATTACTATGCCAGAAGACTAGATGCACAGAAATCTTTAAATCTTTAACCATTTCTCTTTGCCTGTGTGCATGTGTGGGTGTGTGCATGTTTCTCTCAGATCTCCTTTGACCTGGCAGAGTACACTGCAGATGTGGATGGTGTGGGGACGTTGCGTTTGCTGGACGCAGTAAAGACCTGTGGGTTAACAGACACCGTGCGCTTCTACCAGGCCTCCACCAGCGAGCTCTACGGGAAAGTACAGGAGATCCCACAGAAAGAAACAACACCCTTCTACCCCCGCTCACCTTATGGTTAGTAGACACACACACACACACACACACAAACCCGCACGTGCAGGTTCAAACGCTTATCTGCTGATGTCAGATCTAATCTTCTAATGTTTGGTTCACACATTTTAATGAAAAAAATTAATTTCTTGCTCTCTCTCTCTCTCTCTCTCTCTCTCTCTCTCAGGTGCTGCCAAGCTCTATGCCTACTGGATAGTGGTGAATTTCAGAGAGGCATATAATCTCTTTGCTGTGAATGGAATTCTCTTCAATCATGAGAGCCCTAGAAGAGGTAACAGGACATGCTACACACACAGGTGGAATTGCTCACTGAAGAGAGCGTGTGATGTATGGTTTGCTTTAATGAGCACCACCTCCTAACGTACGCACTCCTAACACACACCTTTTTTCATTTCTATAAAAAAGGTGGGGCAATGGAATTACTTTTTTATGGACTTTAAAGACAAGGATGAATTACAAGTAGTGGAGTGAAATAGGAACACAGACGAGAGGCATGGTAAGAGAGAGAGAGTTAGAGGCAAATATGTACATACACACACAGACAGCTGAGAGAGAGAGAGCATATTTCCATGTACACAGACGGCAGAGAGAGAAACAGAAAGGAAAGTCTCTGTGTAGGCCAGTGAGAGGGATGGGCTTGGGTTAATTTCGTCCATGGATAGACAGACAGTCATTTCATGACCAGGCTTATGAGTTAATTCCATTTTGAATTGTGTTGGGTCAATTCACCCCTTAACGGTAAACACATTTCCTCTTACACCAATAAATGCAGCCATTTCTCTGACCCAGGTAAGGAAACAACCTCTCACAAATCCACCATGAAGTGTGCAGAAACGAAAAACCAACCTATTACTGTGTGTGCGCTAGGGCGAGCAAGTGACAAACTTTGTGTCTGTCTGTGTGTCAGCATCAGTGTGCGTGAGCATCTGATCTGAGAGGGATGAGTGATAAACCTTTGTCAAGGCTAAAAATAGCTCTGCATATTTCTGTATTCAGGTTTTTCCTGTAATGAAAATACTGACATACTACTACCATGGAAAATAGTGTCTGTGTGTGCCTGTGTATGTCTGTGTTTGTGTGAGTGTGTACCTGTGCATATATGTATGGCTGTGCTCGTATATGTGTGTGTGTGTGTGTGTGTGTGTGTGTGTGTGTGTGTGTGCGTGTGTGTGCGTGTGTGTGCGTGTGTGTGCGTGTGTGTGCGTGTGTGTGCGTGTGTGTGCGTGTGTGTGTGTGCGCGCGCACGCGCGCCTGTGTGTGTAAGTCTGAAAACTTTTCCCAGTCTTTGTTTCTCATGTTCACTTGCTTTTGATGAAAGAAGAACACTTTAAAGAGTTAAAGCTTGTCAGGTGCGGAAGGCTGCACCTAAGAATGTGCTGCTAGACTTCTCAGCTATCTCACGCGCGCGCACACACACACACACACATATAAACTAGATAGCTCCCTCTCTTCACCTGTCCACCAGTGTTTGTGTTTAACCCTGTAACAACAAAGGAGCCAAATGACAGAGATGCTCCTTTAATGTTTAAAATGAATTGTCAGTCGTCACATTCTTCTGTACGTGCACACAAACATATACACACATTTTCTAGCTGGAAAAGTAGTTCAAATATTGTTAACTTTGCCCTCTATTTGTGTCAGCAGGGTTTTAATGGCAAGAGTATAACGAGACATCATAATGTACTATGGCTTGTAGTTAATGTCTACTTCTTTTAATTAACAATTTGGGACCACATGTTTCAGTAAGAATGATTGTTCTCTCTTCTCTCTGTCTCTCTCTCTCTCTCTCTCTCTCTCTCTCGCTCTCTCTCCCTCTCTCTCTCTGTCTCTCTCTGACTGGCATGACAAATATTGGTGCATGTGTACTGCGACAGCTTGAGATACTGAAAAAGTATTAAAGAATAATGCAACAGGAAAATTGACTATTATATAGTTTGCCTTTTGGAGGTGTTGTGGGCTTGATTCAGTGACACACCAATGAAGGGAAGTGCCTACCAGATTTGATGTGGATGCTGATCTAGAGTGGGCTGGATACTGTGTGAAGCTATGTGGCATAGGAAATTTGACATTGTATTCTGTGTATAATTAAAAATGTAAAAAAACAAGTTTTTAGTGCATTAAAATTGGAGAGGAAAAGGCAAATGGTGAGACAGGTAGGGTTTGGGTGGTTTGTTTGCATATATTTGATTTTCTTCTGTGTGTGTGTGCAGGAAAGCGCGCACGTGTGTGTGTGTCTCTCAACACTGTCCTTTTTATGGTCGGAGACGAAGACGTATTGCACTGCTAATGTATAGTGTTCTCTCTGTCTTGTGCACACACACATGCGCGCGCACACACACACACACACACACACACACACACACACACCCCTCCAGAGTGTCTGTTTCTGTTCAAGTTGCACTGTGGTGTGGAGCTTGCCACGGAGCCTCCTCACAATGGCCCGGCTCAGGGGCAAGCTCCACACCAGAGAGTGGGCTGAGGGTGGGCTGCGGTTGCACGCTTGCCCCCCTACCGCTCCACTCCTCTCCACCACGCCTGTCCACACACGCAGCAAAAGGCCGCAATTACACTCTGACTGGAAACACGAGCCAGTGTGCACAGACGGCCCGCCACAGGCTTTCAAGCACATGCTAAAGTGCACACAGCTAATCCGTTATTGCGGGCCATGGTGTTGTTGATGGCTAAAAAATGTAAGAAGAAACCAGATCTCCTCGAACAGTCCCCAGTGCGGTCTGCCTGCGACAGTGTGAGTGACTCCAGTGTTTACAGTGCTGAGATTCTTCTGCCAAGCTCACGCACCTGGCCATGAGCTGAATGTGTAGAAGGAGCCCTTTGTAATGGTGCAGAGGAGTGGGGTGCCCCTGGGGTGAATACTGAGACACTACCAAATCTCTCCACTCTATGCCTTATATGTGTATGCAGCCACACACATATTTACACAGTCGGTCTGCATCTTGTTAGTAAAAAAAAGCAAGTAACAAATGAGCCGAATGCAGCTGCTGAAGAATATGACTGTGTAAAGCAGGACACAGGTTCTCAGTGAAAACCTTTTCAAACCGTTTCAGTAGTCTGACACCATGAAGTGCTGTTACATTAATGATGCAGAAGTAATAGTAGTAGATTTGCATATTGAGGTTTTAGTAGAAATAGCTTTTATTACTTTTAATATAAATGAATGTATTTAATTATATGACTGTTATAAAAGGTCAGCTAGGAGCTATTATCTATCTATCTATCTATCTATCTATCTATCTATCTATCTATCTATCTATCTATCTATCTATCTATCTATCTATCTATCTATCTATCTATCTATCTATCTATCTATCTATCTATCTATCTATCTATCTATCTATCTATCTATCTAGAGATAGAAGGTCAGCTTGTTGCATATATTTGGTGTGAAGTAAATATTTGAAAGTGAGAGGTATGACCAATAGCAAAGCAGTGTAGCTGCTGTCACCAATTTAACATAAAGAAATTAAATGCAAAGAAGGAAATCATTACTAAATATGAATAATTCAAATGTATTAAAATCAAAAATTATTTAATATACTTACAAAATACACTGTAGAAGTATAACTATTATGATTTGGAAATTCACACTTCTCACTTCTGGCTGTTAATGTGGACTGATGGTGAAAGGTTATGGTTACAGTTAGAATTGATGGGGGGGTTTAGTATGTAAAAAGCAGTTTTACTGTGATGGTTTACTGGAGCTATATAATTAGTTCTGTAACGTGGCCTACCCATGTAGCAGCGAACATTATTCAGAGCGAGGCATGTTTCCCTACATGCACGGACTCGCATAAAGACTAGACTTAATGGGAACTTCCGTTCTCATGATGTCGTGCCGCTTTCTGAGCATGCATTTTGCTGGACTTATTTAATGAGCAAGCAACCCTAAGCAGAGCCCTGGTGTTCCAGGCAGGCAGCTGTGGTGGAGTGGATCTCCTCCAACCCCTGTCTGCAGCACAGCCCAGCAGACCTTTCAGACCAGCCAAGGTTTCCCATATATCAGGAGTGTGTGCACGCGCCCGTGTGTCTGTTTGGCGGCTTTGCAGGACCTCGGGCTTGCAGTGCCACCAGGGTGGTCCGCTGACTAGACAAGAGTCTCATTTTATCCCTGTGTGTGCTTGCGTATGTGTGCTTGACCAAATGACTGACTGACTAACAGTGCTGGATTTACTTTGGCTTCACAACTGAGATTTATGATGACATTTTACATCAGAGGGGAGAAGAAAAGAGCGAGGAAGAGAGAGACAAAGGAAGATAAACAGAGCGAAAGTGAAGCCAGGTTATATATACAAAGGCAACCAAATTGTGGTGAAATCCTGCATCGCCCAGATACTCATCAACACCTCAGTTGTGACAGTCATTTTTTGTGTGTATGTGTGTTTGCATGTGTTTTGCAGGCTCTAACTTTGTGACGCGGAAAATCAGTCGTTCTGTGGCAAAGATCCACCTTGGCCAATTAGAGTGCTTCAGCCTGGGTAATCTAGACTCGAAGAGAGACTGGGGACACGCCAAAGACTATGTGGAGGTATACTCTCTCTCTCTCTCTCTCTCTCTCTCTCTCTCTCTCTCTCTCTCTCAGTCCCTTTCTCTTTAATCTCATTTTAATGCTTTACTTATTCACTGTTCTCACTGGCACAAACACACATTGAGTCTTCATCTTGTTGGCCTCTTTGCTTTACAGTGAATAGAATAGGTATTCAGTGGTTTTAATGTTGATTACCCCAAATTGAAAGGGAAATTTGAAAGGTCCCCATAAAGAAAACTGATATTTCCTGTTCGTTTACAGTGGTTAGGGTTTGGATTAGGTGTACATATAGCACTGTTTAGCTACTGCAATACACTGTTCAGTGGAATATGCTCATAAAGATAGAAATATATTACTAACATAATGTGTATTTGTGTAGGTGTATATGCACACCATGTGGGGGGGATCCACAAGTATATAGTATACACACACGTTCAAAAAAACAAACAAAATATTTCTCTAAATCTGAATAAAATATATCAGGTTAAATGATCAAAAATATTTGTATTACTATTTTGTAAAGCTTCTTAAAGCAGGTTCTTATCTTTGATTTGGGCTTCATAATGGTTTCACACAAAGTTCTATCGAACCAGTAAGTCCGGGTCTCTGGAACTAAGTGTGGGCGGTATGGAAGGCACTTAGGAAAATGGCAGTGTTTTCTACCAACTGTCTCTCTGTGTGACGTTCAGAGTCCTCTGACTCACCGAACTCTAAAATAGCAGCAGAAAAAACAGTAAATTCTGTCAAACTAACAAGTACAGTAAGTGTGTGCAGCATGACTCTGCTGCCTGATGTGTGGAGCATGTCCATGTTTGTGCGTGCGTGAGGACTAGACACAGACCAGTCTGGGTACAGAGCTTGTTTGTCTAAACTCTTGAACCTGTTCATTGTTTTGATGGGTCTGTATATGTATGAAGTATTGAGCGCTTTGAAATCAGATCAGTCATCCAGTGTCACACATGGCCACGCCCCATCCATTATTAACACACTTGACCAATAAAGCATAGATTTCTCCCCATGTTTAAGCCTCAAAGCCTAGGATTAATTTCACTTGTGAATCAAACGTTCACTAAACAGATCGCAAAGGTTTCTGCAACATATCTTTAGTATCCTCCTTGTAAAATTTTGTAAACTAGTTCAGGACATCTATAGGTCACTGGTTAACTCATCTGTGTGTCTCTGGTTAACTCATTTTTCTATATGGAACTTCATCTTCATTCAGAATACTTAATTTAGAATCCCTGTTGGCCAAAAGAGTGCCCTTTCTTTTTGACATGTGAGATTAGAGTCCAGATCTTCCATAGTCAGTATGACAGAACTTTTAGATTTTTCTTATTTCTGCTGTCCAGAACTTTTTTCCTACTTTCCCTGTTGTCAGCACCTGACTTGCTAAATGTATTCCCTGTTAATTCATTTTTCTCGTTTATTACTAGAAGTAAAATATTTAAAGTGTTAGTTTGTGTATATTTAATGTGTTTTATATTTAATTGTGCTATAAGCTGTTCTGATTTACTACTTTCAAGCAGTGGGTCAGTGAAATGTGAAATTGTGTTTAGGGCAGAATGTTTTTTGAAAACGGCTGAGCTTCTGCTTTAAAATGATCGCGGTACTTTGATGATGACTGCTGTTTTTTCATGCGCTGTCTGCCCTGATCCAAGGCATTTCTCTATCACTCAGTGCAGCTCCCTGCCCGGGCAGTTCAGTGAACAATGACATGACCAGTTACACATTTATGATGACACTGGATAACTAGTTTCTGAAAATCCTTTTATTAGTCATTCGTGTCTTGATGACCGGTTTGCCTGTTTGTTTGTTTTTGTGAGAGAGTGAGGCAGTGAGGGAAGGAGCAAGAGACTTTCTGCTTTAGCTCCTTTCAGGATTTGGTGGGTTTTTGACTGATTTTGTTGGGGTAGGGGTGTGTGAGATCGTGTGTGAGTGTGTATGGTACATAAATGGAGTTTGCTGTTTTTATGGGATGGAGCGGTTTGGGGGGCTTTGGGGTTTAAACTGCAATGGCCAGCCTCCAGCAGGGGAAATAAACACAGCTGCACAACTGAGACCACCTTAATATGTGTGCATGTGTGTGTGGGCGTGTGTGCATGGGAATGTGTGCGCGCTGCCGTCTCATTTCAGATATCTAAGATGCATATGCACACGTATTATGGAGCACGTGACTAGATTTAACATTGGTTTAGTGAGCTGTTTCACACAAAACATTCCATAATAAAGGTAAAACATCCTTTACCATGGATAACAGAATGTTACATGTGTATTACTTGTGCGTGTGTGTTGCATTAATTTGTATAAATTCCAGTTTTGTATTATCCAGTTTTTATACATCCATATGCTTTACAGTTTTCCTGCTTTAGCACTGATCCTTCAGCTCTGCACCAGCTTGATAATTAGATGGTGAGTTGAATCAGGTGTGTCCATGGGATCATTGGGATGTGTTTCCAGAAAGATTCAGTTACTCTCAATCGTGTGTGTGTGTGTGTGTGTGTGTGTGTGTGTGTGTGTGTGTGTGTGTGTGTGTATTTGGCTGTCCCTGGGATTGACAAGGCTGACCTCTTCCCTGCTGTGCTAAGGATGAAAGCACACGCTCTCATTTCTCTCGTTCTGTTTTTCTCTCCTCTCTTCACATGCCCTCTGTAACCAGAACCTTCAACTTTCCAAGTATCACACTGGGCCAGTGGTGAGGGGGAGAGCCCAGGAGAAGGAAAAAACAGTAGTGGTGACCGAAAGCACGCAAGACAGGGAGCGAATGACATAGATTTACGTTTGGCTCCCTGTGTCTCTGATATTCTCTCTCTCTCTCACACTTACACACACACACACACACACACACACACACACACTCTCACAGAGTGTCAAAGCTGGCTGACCTGACGCTCACCTTTTATTTTGTCTGCCTGGTTTAGGACACAGACCATCTTCTGTATCTCTCTACTGTCTTCACTTTATATTTCTTTTGCTTCATCTGCAATCTAAGTCTTTCACTGCAGAGAGGTTACACACGTACTTTCTCACTCTCTCTCTCTCTCTCTCTCTCTCTCTCTCTCTCTCTCTCTCACTTCATCACTCAGAGCAGTTGCATATATCACTGACGATTTCTGTGTTCAGTGGTAGGTGCGTTGTCTTTTGTAACATTCAGACCTAATAAAGTCAATCTATCTCCATGCAGTTACCCCACAGAGGGAGAGAGAGTGTGTGTCATGTATTACTGCTAGCATTATCTCTAAGAGAAATATAAACAGGGCCAGTTTGTAGCAAGCACATTGTCTACCTCCATCTTGGTCACTAGAAGACGTATTACCAGAAACCAATAATGTAAGGAAGGACAATTTGGGTAACCACAGCACTGATTGGCTTGCAAGAAGAACATTTTGGCACCTCCTTCTCTGTCAGATTATGAAACATGCACCTTAAAAAAAAAATCCTGCACCGGTTTTATAGTGCGTAGTTCATTGGCTCTAAGATTTCAGGCGATAAGCCCCTCTAGTTGAGCAGGCATATTATAATAATCATGTGTGTTAACCAGGCCTGATCCATGTGTGAGGCGCTCCAGGAGGCCGGAGCTCGGGCAGGCTAGCAGAGCTCGGGCCTGATCCATGTGTGAGCCGCTCCAGGAGGCCGGAGCTTGGGCAGGCTAGCAGAGCTCCTGGAGTCTGACTGCTGCTCACTCTCTGGCCTCCACCACTTCAGGAAAGCCCCAGCGAAGCCGCACCACCCTGGGACCGGCCCACGCAACTCGTTCACAGCCATAGAACATTAGCTCACCGAAAGTTAAACCATGGTAGCGCCTTGTAAATATGTGGTAAACGGAGGCCTCTTTGTGTGTCGTGAGAGAGTTTTTTGTGATGGGCATGAACGTGGCTTGACAGTTGTATTTGAAACCGGGCCCATAGAGACAGCGGTGCTGGTGAGTGGCTCACTAGATCACTGCTATCCTGATGGAAAAGGCCTGATATGGCATATGCTGTAGAGTTTATAGAGTCTCCCTGCTGCTGCCTTGAAAATAAACTTCAGCACCTCAGGCGAACATCATATAGGTGGGTGGGTGGGTGGGTGTGTGAACGCTTGTCTGTATCTGTGTGTGAGTTTTAGTTTGACTCTCTGAAAGACTCTGTTTGTCCATTGGTGACCAAGAGGAAGTCCAGACCGCACCCTTTGAAGTCAAGGAGACTCCGTGCACGTGTGTGTGCGCGCGCACGTGTGTGTGTGTGCATGCGTGTGTGTGTGTGTGTGTGTGTGTACGCTTACTGGAAATGAAATATCCCACATCCATCATGTTTTTCCACTCATAAATAATTCCCGCTTCCTGCCCCCTCACACTCGCTCAGTCTCTCGCTGCCTGTGTCCCTCAGCCACACTGAAGCTCTGACCTGCTGGAAGGCTCTGACCTGGTCCTCCTGCACCACCTTCACCTGCTTTTAGGAGTTATTTATTTGCCCTCTTCCACACACCTCGGCTCTTTACATCACTTGTCGATTAGTAATGAGGAGAAACTACACCAGACTTCAACAGCACATCACGCTTTATGGCATGGTGGTTTACCAGTTAGAATGCTGCTGCTTTGTATGACTCTTTCTCTCTCACTCACTCACTAGCTCTCTCTATCACACATTCACATACACACACACATACACTCTCATGTACACACTGATGCAGTTCATACCAAATATTCTGCTCAAAATGCAGTGGATGAACAAGATCTGTAATATAGGAAAGCACAGAGGGGGAAAATTTTGTGTGGGTGTGTTTCGGAGGGGAGAGGCTGCTTGCCAAATAGCCTCTGTATGCTGGGAACAGTGTAGCTCTGTAGCCAGATTGGATTGGAAATGCTGAGAATATAGCTGTGTGTGTGTGTGTGTGTGTGTGTGTGTGTGTGTGTGTGTGTGTTTCAGGTGGGTGTTGCACTCTTAACCTCACTGTGAGCTAAAAGAGTGTGTGGTTTCATGCTGTTTGCTTGCCCTTGAGACTGTGGTGCATTGACGATTGTCTTTATGAAACAGGCCCATGACAGATTAGTTATAACAGGCAGCGAGAACAGTTGCATCAGTATCAGTGGGAATGTGTGTGCGGTACTATGGAATTAAAGAATCATTTTTTTTGTTGTCTCATGGACTTTGAGTTAAAATGAAATACAATGGTTGGTGTGTTTGTCTGTGTGTGTGTGTGTTAATATGATAAGCAAGTGTTTTAAATCCCTTAGCAGTTCCTTGCCAGAACAGCAATGATCAACTACGCTGTGTGCATGTGTGTGTGTGTTTGTATGTGTGTGTATATGTGTTCATGTGTGTGTGTGCGAGCACATGCGTATGTACAATGTGTGTGTGTTTAATTGTGTCTCTCCTACACAGGGTTATATATCATCTTTATTAATCTCTGTGATGACAGACTTTAGGCGTAGCAAAAAAAATAGATTTTTGCTATAATGATACTACACCATGTTTGCATTTACACCATGTCCAATGGTTCTTAACCTGAGCTAACACAGACAGCTGGCAGAGGGAGAAGAAGTGAGTAGGTAAGAAAAGCATGAAAGGGAGAGGCAAATGCATCACTGTAAGGGTGTGTGTGTGTGTGTGTGTGTGTGTGTGTGTGTGTGTTTATCCAAAGATGTGGGCAGTGTCATTACCATATATATGTCCACCTTTGTGCCTGCCTGAACAACACAAAACAGTCCCAGTGATGACTAGGGCCAAATGGAATGGTGTGTGTGCGGGGGATTGGTTGGGGTGATGGGTGACTTAATTACTTTTCTTATGTGCTCATCCACTCCACTGCATGTAATGGAGCATCACATGTGTTATAATGACGTTTTCAACAAAGGCTCTTAGCACCCTGTCTTCCCACGTTATCATTCATCACCTCTGTTCTCTCTGCCTCTCCCCCCTCCCCCAGTGACTCTATTCCGAAGCTCTGTTCTAAGCTTGAAGTCATTCTGTTTCTCTGTATGTGTGTATGGTGTGTGCATGTGTGTTTGTATGTACATTAAAAGAAACTGCAACTTGCAAAGCCTGGGTCTTTATAATTTCTTTTTATCTTGAGAATGGAAGGAAACATGATGAACTCGATACACACAAGCACTCACTTGTGTATGTTAGCCGGCTCACACACACACACGCGCGCGCACGCACACATCCTTTCCCAACCCCATCTGACCTGGCCAATCCACTCAGCCCATCTGGATTTGCTTTACCCCTCCCTGAGGGCCGGGAAATAGTTGGAGGAACCCATGTTTCCCCAGGGGCACATTTCACAGGTGCACCACTGCTTGTCTCAAGCCTTTTACATTAGACTTAAATGGGGAAAAACAACAAATATAGCCATATCAAAGGAGCCCAGACCCCCTTAAAATTAGGACCCATTTCTGTCTTGCTGACTTTCACTTTCTGCTGTGCTTTCTGTCTGTTGAAGTTGTGTGCTGTGTTTGGCTATAAAGGGCAGTCTTATTTAATAACAGCAGACCTGGAACATTTTTGCTATTAAACGTCTTAATGACTCAGCAGTCGCAACCCTGCACCCAGGCTGTTAACCATCTCCACACACACACGCCATCCAGATGTGGGCAGTGATGCGTTGGATTGGATAATAGGTCAAGAGTGACTGTTTAATGGCAAGCATTTCTCCTTTAGAGCCTAGAGGCTATAGGTCAAACGCTGCCCTGCCCATTACAGAGATCTGTGTGTGTGGTTGGCTGGATGGTAACATGTGACCACCCAGATTTACCCCAGGAGGTGGTAATCCATGCCTGGTTGTAAACAGTTCCCTGTGTTTCCCCTGCCAGTCACTCTCTCCTCCACATGGTTGGAGCTGTATGGATTACTGAGGCTTTCGCATCTGGGAGGAGTGGGTTATGGATGGCTTACAGGGAGCTTGGGGTTTACCTCTGCTCCTACTGATTTTTGGTTATGCTTTTTGTTTTTCGAGCTTAATCTCTCTCTGTCGCATACATATGACAGCTAACACACACACACACACACACAGACTTGCTGCACAATGGGGAGGGCCACTTAATACCTAACCTATATATGGTTACAGCTGTGGGAGTTGTAAGGGGAGCTGCAGGACCGAGATGATAGACGGGCAAGCAAAAAACTAGAAAAGGTTGTTAAATGGTTTCAAAGGTTCCTCTGTTGAAATCTCAGGAAATGAGTAGAGACTAAGTTCTCAGCTGAATGAGTGTTTCTGGCTTCCTGTCTGTACAGGAAGTGCAGGCTTTTAGTGGGCCCGAGCTTTGTGTGTGGGTATGTGTTTATTGATATTTGGAGTCAGTCTCTCTCTCCTCTCTCTGTGGTCTAGGGCAACTATGTATACAAAGGTTTTTCATATCAAAACGCGTTTGTTTATGTGCATAGTAAATGCAATTGTGAAAAATGGTGCATAACACATGATTGTGTGTGGTTTAGTGCTAACAAATATCTGTGCAACATGTGTGAGTAAGGATGAAAACTGGTGCAAGTCCAGTATTGCTTTGTCCATTGCGATTTTTGTGTTCCTACAGTAGTTTTTTTTTTCTTTGTTTTAATCAAAGAAAATTTCAGTTCATTTCAACTTCAGCCAAAGGCAATCAGAACCTGACGCAAACCAGGAGGGAGATGCCAGAATCACACTGAATCTCCACACACATATATACATACATGCATGCGTACACACACCCCAGGTGGGCCGTGTTGGAATTCTCTACAGTAGCTTGCCCCTTCTAGTTTTTAGAATTGCATTGTTCTGCTGCTTTAACTTAGAATTTATGCAATGCAGGTGTTTCAAAACCACTATCCCTACTGATGGAAAACACACACACTATACACAACTCAGTTAGTCTGTTCCTCTGTCTCACACACCTACTCACAGCTTGAAGTTCATCTGAGCTGCTCACTGAAATCACAACATGTGATTCATATTTCAGGGCATTTGTGTCCAATTCAACGAAAATGTATTTCATTATAACTTCATATATTACTAAGTAATGTCTGTCAGTGCTGCCCCTACCGAGGCTCTGCCATTTGTGTGTGTGCGTCCTGATATACGGCTTTAACCTACCTCATGTTTCACTGGCTGATTGACGAGTTGATTGGCCGTATTTCTGAGGGTCACATTTGACCTTTTCAGAGGGGCCATCCAGCATTGTTTGAGACTGACCTGTTGCACCAAATGGTGTAATTCTGCAGGCTTGCGAACGTGCTGCCAGACGATCCCCACACTGATGTGTGCGCAGCAGGGGTGCCAGGTGAAGAGTGCAGGGCACAACTGAAATGACTCCTACTTACTGTAGGCTTTGCCTGCTAGATCTCAGCATGTGTTCTCTATGTGCTGCATATACTCATTGACCTTTCATGATGGGCATGTTGTGATCTCACCCATGGCCTGGGACACTGGGAATCGATGGTATGAAATGAAGTGAAAACACATTTGACAAAGGAGTATTCTCCCACTTGTCTGTTTTATTTGTGTCTGCTGTAGTGTCTGTGGGTTTGGCTTATTTTCCTTGGGGTGCTTATTTTAAGACCTAATAAGGTTTTAATTACACTAGACATAGTGTGTTTACAATGGTGAACAGGAGTTAAAGTATCTCAGAGTTCTCTATGAGAGGCTGTTTAGAGGGAAATCAGTGAAACACTTGTGCAGTTACTGCTTTCGCATATATATGAAGCATATGCACATACTACTTACATACACACTATTTGCATTTGTGTACAATAGCCTACACTTGCATATATATGCCCTGGTATGTACAATTGCACATAAATATTATATTTAACTATGCTAATATGTATGTCACTTTGTGTGTGTGCAAAAAATTCAATGCACACGGAAGTCATTTCAATGTAACAGGAAGGCAGATATTTTGCATGTATACTGCATGTTTGTGAAAATAAGGTGTAAAGCGGTCTGACCTATGTTTAATCATAAACGAGCTGTATATTAAAATTGTAAAAGAACTTCTGATGAGTCATGAAAATTTGAAATTAATTTTC